>NC_069501.1:621824646-622012146 GCF_027579735.1 Bombina bombina
AGCCCGATCCGGCACAGGGAAAACCTCCACCATGGAAGGTACATCAAAATACTTGTTTAGCTTGCTAGACTTCTTAGGATTGACCATGACCGTAGTGTCTGAGTCGTCCAAGATAGCCAAAACCTCCTTAAGTAACAAACAGAGGTGTTCTAGCTTAAACCTGAAGGATACAACTTTAGCATTAGAAGAAGGAGTTACACTGTCTGAGTCTGAGATTTCCCTCTCAGATGCCACTGAGGCATCTTCTTCCTCAGATTTCTAGGAAGGAACATTAGGAACAGCCACGACTGTGTCAGACACCTTACTCCCTAAATCCTTAGATTTCCTCTTGCGCTTTCCCTGCAGCATGGGAAAAGCAGACAACGCATCAGTTACCGCAGAAGACATAAGGGTAGCAATGAAACTCCAACCTGAGTTTGTGAGGAAGCGTAAAATTTGAGAAATTTGAGGAGAAAGCTGCGGCATATCTTGAACATTAGCAGGAGACCCCTGAACAGCATCCTCTTTAGACAATGCTGGCTCAGATTCAAACAGTTTATCCCTGTAATTCAATGTTCTCTCAATACATAAAGAACAGAAAGGGATTTGTGGTTCCACATTAGCATCAAAGCATAAAACACAAGTAACATTCTGCAGGGCCTCTTGGTCCAACTTTACCCAAAATAAATTCAAATGAAAAATAAAACACATTTGTCTATAAAGTAGAATCACAAAAAACGGTACTGTCCCTTTAAATTTTAAAACGGTAACCTTTTATTCGTATCACATAAAAACCTCTATTAACTCCCCTGACAGCCTCTACACCTCAGCCAGCTCTGCTGAGGTGCCTACCTGTCCTGCAGACCGCCGGAGAAAAGAACTGTCCCCTCAGTAATTGGAAATATCCGGACTCAAACAGAACTGCTCCGCACTGTATCCGGTTACTGCTTAGATAAAAAAAAAACGGAACCGCAACTAGAAGGGACACCTCCGAACTATGGAAATGATTAGAGAGAAAAAGCGCACAAATTCTTTGCCGCTTCTAGAACAGACCCGCCCATCGTGGGCGACACCAGAACCTCCCGGCCAGCATTAACTATTAAATAAAGCTGCAGAAAGTATAACCACCTTCTCCTCGTCCCCAGTGCCTGCACCAACTGCCTCCCATTGTCCTATAACCTCCAATAGGAAAAATGAGTCTAATGTCCCCACAGATTAACTGTTTAAAGTGCCAATATTTTTCTGTAATACCTGCTAAAAAAATAAACTTAGCACTTACCTCCACGAAATCTGCCTGGCAGCAGGGCAGCTCACTAGGTTTGAGAGGCATTCTCCCTCACATGGACCTGTGGAAAAAAATATAAAAATACTGAGTAATCTTACTCAGGCTTTCACTATTAGGGCAGCATTAACTACATGGGAGGCGCAGTGAGGATTGTACCCCACAAGTTCCCATTGCTTAAAAGCCACTGACATTGACTACGGCTACACCCTACCCTAGTAGAAAAACAGCACAAGCTTGTACTGTTGAAAAATAATAAAATCTTGATTGAAGAATCTTTCCAGACACCTAAACTTTACCACTTCCTTGCTCTAACGTAGGCAAAGAGAATGACTGGGGTTGGAGGGAAGGGAGGTGATATTTAACAGCTTTGCTGTGGTGCTGTTTGCCACCTCCTGCTGGCCAGGAGTGATATTCCCAATAGTAATTAGATGATCCGTGGACTCACTGTGTCATTAGAAAGAAAATAAAATTTGTCAGAAAAAAAAAAAACTACTGCTTATTTGAAATTCAGAGTAAGTGCTATTGCATTGTCTTTTTATTATGTACTTGTTAATTATGTAATTCTGCTGCACTGAGTGGTCCTTTAAAGGTTACTCCTAAATTCATTATCTGTACAGTTAATGAATTTAGGTGTAACCTTTAATTGTAATAAATATATGGAGCTACAAATTATTCCACACATGCTTTACAACATATGTGGAATGCAGTGACGTGCGCATATGCAATGAGAGGGTAGAAAAAAAATTGGCAGAACACCTGTCCATTTATTAAGTATTCACTTAGTCTGTAGTAATCATTATATTAGTATACTGAAGTACTGGAGCACAGCTACCGGGTTTAGGTAAATAACCTTTTCTAGTGTTAATTTATTTGGAACAGTGAGGTATTATTTGAGTATAAAGCAGGGGTGTAACTATCTGTTCTGCGACCGGGCCGAGGAGGTCTCTCCCATAGGGGGGCCCAACTTCCGTTTGTGTTTTGTTATGTTTTTAAAATTTAATTATTTTTGTTGTTGTTGTTGGAAACCAAGTCTGATCCTGCCCGCTGCCGCCCAGAACTTCATATTTTGGCAATTGGAGCGCACTGCTGCGCAGATAGGCTAGAGAGTCGTGGCCTCCTCCTGACTGACTGCACATGTAGTCACTGTCTGCTTAATCGGCTCGTGACTGCACGTGCACTCAGTCCTAAGTCTAGTGTCAGTACAGTAGGAGTCTGGGACGAGTCTAAAGCGTGGCAGTGACGAGTGACAGGTGGCAGCCACGGAGAGGAGCACACTGAAGTTGGTACTTAGCCGGGGTCGGGGGAAATTCAAGGAGGGACAACAAGGCAGCAGCCGCTAAGCAGCAGTAGAGATTTCAGGCTTCTCTTAGTAGGTTGTGCACAGACTGGTGGAAACTTATTCTTGGGCTGTACTACCGCTGCTGAGAGGCGGGCTGCCGGCACTGTCCATTGTCACATAAAATAAATTTGACAAATTAAATGTATGCAACAGAACCAGGCAAAGAAAGCTACCAGGTATAGTGGTGGGGGGGGTCACTGTTCACTGCCCCCATTATTGTGACTAGAGCCCCAGGACAGAGCAAGCTCCTCCATCCTGTTCCTATCCCAGTGTGTGTCACAGTGTCTGTTAAACAGCAGATGGGCAGTCGCAGTCGGCATTGTTGTGACTTGCATAGCTAATGGGAGTATAATGCAGGCTCCTGCATTATACTCCCATTAGCTATGTGAATCACAATAATGCCCGATTTTGACTTTGAATGCTGAATCTGAAAGGGCCCCCCAGGTTCTGCACTTTAATGTGACCTGTGCTGGGGGATACACCAAGACTCCCCTGGCTTTCTGCCCCCTCCCTCAGCCTTGTGTGTCTGCCCTGCTGCTCCCAGATCAAAAAGTTCCCAGAATTCTGGAAGGCTTCAGAGTGAGTAAGAAGCAGCAAGTGTCAGACAGGCAGGCTCGCCTATGGGCAGAGCAAGTGAAGCCCACACTTTGGGGGCCCTGAGCTCTTTTACCAGGGCAAATTTGCCTTGCTCAGACAAGGTGGCGGTTTCAAACTTGGCATTTAAAGTCCAAATCAGGAGATGCCTCTGCCCAATAGGTTGGCAAAGTAGAGATGACATCTGGAGGTGTCTGTGGTTCACACTGCTGTGAAGACTTCTGGTACTCTGTGGAGGGTAAGTGACACCTACCACGGATGTGGTTAGTGACATCAAAGTCCATGTATGTTCCTGGGGGAGGGTAATATTTGCATGATAGCCTGCAACAAATATATAGTGTGGTGCTCACGTGTGTGTGTGTATGTATATATATCCCTGTGCATGTTTGTCCCTTGCTCTGTGTCTCCCCCTCTCTTTTGCGCTCTCTCCCCCTCCATCTCTCTTTTGCGCTCTCTCTCCCCCTCTCTTTTACACTCTCTCACCCCCCTCTCTTTTGCTCTCTCTCTCTGCCCCCCCTCTTTTGCGCTCTCTCCCCCCCTCTTTTGCGCTCTCTCCCCCCCCCCTCTTTTGCGCTCTCTCCCCCCCCCCCCTCTTTTGCGCTCCCCCCCCCCCCCTCTTTTGCGCTCCCCCCCCCCCTCTTTTGCACTCTCTCTATCCCCCTCTCTTTTGCGCTCTCTCTATCCCCCTCTCTTTTGCGCTCTCTCCATCCCCCTCTCTTTTGCGCTCTCTCCATCCCCCTCTCTTTTGCGCTCTCTCCATCCCCCTCTCTTTTGCGCTCTCTCCATCCCCCTCTCTTTTGCGCTCTCTCCATCCCCCTCTCTTTTGCGCTCTCTCCATCCCCCTCTCTTTTGCGCTCTCTCCATCCCCCTCTCTTTTGCGCTCTCTCCATCCCCCTCTCTTTTGCGCTCTCTCCATCCCCCTCTCTTTTGCGCTCTCTCCATCCCCCTCTCTTTTGCGCTCTCTCCATCCCCCTCTCTTTTGCGCTCTCTCCATCCCCCTCTCTTTTGCGCTCTCTCCATCCCCCTCTCTTTGGCGCTCTCTCCATCCCCCTCTCTTTGGCGCTCTCTCCATCCCCCTCTCTTTGGCGCTCTCTCCATCCCCCTCTCTTTGGCGCTCTCTCCATCCCCCTCTCTTTGGCGCTCTCTCCATCCCCCTCTCTTTTGCGCTCTCTCCATCCCCCTCTCTTTTGCGCTCTCTCCCACTCCTGCGCTCTCTCTCCCTCTTTTGCGCTCTCTCCCCCCTCTCTTTTGTGCTCTCTCTCCCCCCTCTCTTTTGCTCTGTCTCTCTCCCCCCTTTTTTTGCTCTCTCTCTCCATCCCTCTCTTTTGCCGTCTCTCCCCCCCCTCCCTTTTGCTCTCTCTCCCCCTCTTTTTTTCTCTCTTCCCTCTTCTTTTGCTCTCTCTCCCCCCTCTTTTTCTCTCTCTTCCCTCTTCTTTTGCTCTCTCTCCCCCCTCTTCTTTTGCTCTCCCCCCCCCCCTCTTCTTTTGCTCTCTCTCCCCCCCTCTTCTTTTGCTCTCTCTCCCCCCCCCTCTTCTTTTGCTCTCTCTACCCCCTCTTCTTTTGCTCTCTCTCTCCCCCTCTCTTTTGCTTTCCCCTCTATTTTGCTCTCTCTCCCCCCTCTCTTCTGATCTTTCCTATCTTTTTGTCTCCCCCCCTCTTTCTATTTCTCTCCCCTCTCTCTCGCGCTGACTGCCCCCCGCCATGCTGACCACGCCCCCGACCACGCTCCCACCCACAGCATGTCAGGTAAGGCCAGGTATGTTTGTCCTTGTGCTGTCTCTACTGTGCATTACAGCTTCGGACAAACACACTTGGCCTTTTATATTATAGGATATAGATATATATATATATATATATATATATATATATACACACACATACATACACACACACACACACATACACACTCTTGTTTTGTATCCAAAAGTGCCTATGAGGGGTCTCATTTGTGAGGAGGTGGCAGGTTATGTGAGGTTCCCTGCTGGGGAATGAATCTATCTATATTTACACTCTTGTTTTGTATCCAAGAGTGCCTATGGCTATCAGGGGTCTCATTTGTGAGGATGTGGCAGTTTATGAACATGGTCACTTTGTACGGGTGGTCCATGCACACTGTATAGTATTTTGAGACTCTGGGGGCGGAGAGGATTTGTGCAGCCTCCTCCTCTTGTGCCATGTGCTCCTAAACAAGTCAGGGCTAGTAATCTGTGGATCTGTTTTTTTTTACTGTGTAAAATGTTGTAGAAAAAAAAAAAGTGTCAAATTCACTTTTTTTGGGGGGGGGGGGGGCTTTCTTAGATTCTTGCACCTGTGCCCTGTAGTTTCTAGTTATACCTCTGGTATAAAGTAATTCAGCAAGCCTATACCAATGTGGAGTTTAAATATAAATACAGAGACATTCTATGTTTAAAAGATACTTTAGCTGGAGATAAATTACAGTTCCCCACCCTCCCTTAACACGTTTAAAAAATAAGTTAATTCTAGGTGATTACAAAAGGAAATGCAGGCAACTGCTGATAGAGGATATGAGACAGACCACCTAGAGAAGGAATATGAAGACAGAGAGCATTTAGAACAGTGATAGCAGCACAAAGTATCTCCAGATAAAAAGAATAGAAAATGCTACAATGGACCAGGGGATGCCCTGCTACTAGAACAGGTGGAAGAACTCACATTTTTTCGACTGGCAATAGCTTGCTGCACCCACAATATTTCCATTGCCAAGTGGCTCCGGTGTTTTCTCAGATCACTCAGATTCCCTATTCCAAATTCTGGAGAGAAACAGAACACTAGGTAAGAAAAAAGATTGGTCATTGTTCACAATTAAATATAATTTTATGTGACAATTTAATGAATGATAAACTACAACATAAAATCTGAATGTGCTCTCAGTACCGGGCTCCAGTTTTGTTCCACTCCATAATATGCTGTCACTGCTCCAGTCCAAGCTCTCTTGGCTTCTATCTGTGCGAGCTATTGAGGCAGTCCTTGCGGGCCATTCCCCTTGATCTTTCTTCATCATGTCTGTCCCTTTCTTCATCATGTCTGTCCCTAGGTCAGTTCTTATAAACTCTCTCTCAGCCGTGTAAAAGTGTTCTCTTATTCTATCTGAAACAGGCTCTGTCTGCGCTTTATTATTCTCGGAGACAGTCCATGCCAGCTCCTCTTTACATTTATCAGACAGAAGTCCTGAAAATCCCTTCTCACCACCAATACCTACAGGAGTCAGCTCTGTCTGCTGGTTTGTTTCTGCAAAGACGCACTCTTCCCTACTGTCAAGTAGATGTCCATGATGCAGTTTGCTGCTTTTCGTTACAGGAGTAGCTATATCGGTAAGCACTTGGTCACACTGCGCAAATCCATGGAATGGTTTCTGCTGGCGGCAAAGCAAGAGATTAGTAAACAGCGATCACAGACAGTGCACCGAGAAGTGAGTGACAACATACTGACCGCTTGGGTAAAATGTGGCATGGAGAGAAGGCCTCTTCCCCAGCGCACTGCAGCCCACTCTCCTTCCATCTCTCGCGCTGTTTCTTCATATTCCTCTCGCACTTTCTTTAGCCTCCGCCGCACCAGGAAACCGCGGACAACAGCCTGAGAGGGACAAGAGAAAAGCGGAAGACGTGTGGGTCAGCGTCTTACAGCTCCGTCATATAGTACGAACTGCCTCATTCACTCTATAGTTTCACAAACCTGCAGTGCTATCACATAAACATCATCAGTCCTTTCCACCTCCATCATTCAACTGTCGTTTCCTTAGCAACTAGTTCCGATGCATTTTGATGACGTCATCAAACATAGTCTGAAGAGGGTTTCATTTTGCGAATGGGGTGTTAATTGGTCAAGTTGTCATACAATGCAGGCTGTAGTTGTCTAGTGTTTATTTTTAATTTCAAGATGTATTTAAAATCTTAAACATTTTACAAAAAAGGTCTTGTCAGTGTTTAGTAAAACAACTTTTTATTTGTATTCTTCTTGAGGCTTTTTCTATTTATCAATGAAATTACTGCAGCTGTTCCATATCAACCTTATCAACGAAGTTCATACTTAAAAGGACACTGAACCCAATTTTTTTCTTTTGTAATTCAGAAAGAGCATGCAATTTTAAGCAACTTTCTAATTTGCTCCTATTATCAATTTTCTTCATTCTCTTGCTATCTTTATTTGAAAAAGAAGGCATCTAAGCTTTTTTTGGTTTCAGTACTCTGGACAGCACTTTTTTATTGGTGGATTAATTTATCCACCAATCAGCAAGGACAACCCAGGTTGTTCACCAAAAATGGGCCGGCATCTAAACTTACATTCGTGCATTTCAAATAAAGATACCAAGAGAATGAAGAAAATTTGATAATAGGAGTAAATTAGAAAGTTGCTTAAAATGTCATGCTCAATCTGAATCACAAAAGAAAAAATTTTGGTACAGTGTCCCTTTAAGTATCAGTTCAATATCATACATTTCAGTTAATTTCAGTTAGTTTGAATTCTAATAGATTTCTTTCTGACAAATTTTAAAGATACCGATAGTTCTATTTCCCTCCCCCTGCATCATGTGGTAGCCATAAGCCAATCGCAAAATGCATATTCTGTGATTCGTGCACATGCTCAGGAGCTGGTGCTTCAAAGTTTGCATATAAAATGATTTGCACATTTAGATAATGGAAATGGCTTGGAAAGTTATTTAAAATGTTGTGCTGTATCTGAATAATTATAGTTTAATCTTGACTTGAGTGTTCCTTTAACAACTTTTTGTTCAAGGCATATTTTAGCATGATTAATTGATGACCTTCTAAGCAAGTTATAGACTTTTCTTTCAATGTCCTTTTGTCAGTCACCACAATGTTTAAGTTTGTTGGGAAGAGGTAAGGCCTGAGGGGGATTGACCAGTCACTTATTCATTAACAGAGTGAGGGGTCACCACCAGTTGGGGACAGAATTAAAGGGCACAAAAAGCAAAAATGAATAGTCTTCTTGGAAATTGGAGGTGTTGGTTAGAGTTGCACTATAAAAAACACTCATAATTTTTCAGATTGCTATTCAGAAGAGGCATTGAGTGATGTAAACCATGCCTCAAACCAAAAAGGTCTCAGTAGACCCACAATTAAGATTTTTTTAACTTGTTAAAAGCGGTAGCAAAAGTATTTTTAAAACCCTTCATTTTCAAAAGTCGGTAAGACAAATAGTCTTTAGATGGAGAAACTTCATTACTGGTGCTACTCTCTCTAGCATACAAATATGATGTGAAGAGCACAACACACAATACTCAGTGAGGTTAAGAAGAATCATAGAGTGTCAGCTGAAAACGTACACCAATCTATGGAACATGCTAACATCTCTGTTGACAAGTCTACAATATGTAAAACACTAAACAAGAACCGTTTTCATGGGAGGGCACCACTGAGCAAGCTACTGCTGTCCAAAAAAAACACTGCTGCACATAGCAAAAATATTCTGTGATAGATTAAACCAGAGTTAGTTGTTTGAAAGGAACACACAACACTACGGGGTAGATTTATCAAGCAACGGATGCTGCAATCTACCCCGTAGTTTCAGGTTCTCCTGAAACTGAAGTTAAGAAGCAGCAGTTTTAAGATCGCTGCTCCTTAACTCGTCCGTCACCTCTGAGGTGGCGGACAGCAATCATACGATCGGAATGATTGACACCCCCTGCTAGCGGCCGATTGGCCGCGAATGTGCAGGGGGCGGTATTGCACAAGCATTTCACAAGAAATGCTTGTGCAATGATAAATGCCGTTGGCGTATGCTGTCGGAATTTATCGATGTGCGGCCAACCTAAAGAGCAGAAGTAAATCAACATCAGGATGGCTTCAACAGAAGGAAATAACCCTTCTGAAAAAGCCTAGTCAGAGTCCTGACCTCAACTGGATTGAGATGCCCTGGCCTGACCTCAAGAGAGCAATTCACACAGGACATTCCAGCTGAGCTGAAACAGTTTTGTACAGAGGAATGGTTTTCCTTCTGGCCCTTGTGAAGTTCTGACCGGCAGCTACAGAAAATGTTTAGTTGAAGTTATTGTTGTTAAAGGAGATTTGATCAGTTATTAAATCTGAGAGATTACATACTATTCCATCCTACATTGTTTACATGGTTTCTTCAATAAAGGCAAGAAATTGTATAATTTATATAATTTTTGTTTAATACCAATATAAGCAGAAATCCAGGTAATTGCAAAGGGTTAATAAACTTTTTCATTCCACTGCATATTCATGCAAGTTTTATATTGTGCATATATATTGTCTAAAATGCAGGTGCTAGCAGTTATTGCTCTCAATATGTATCGAACACAAAAGTAAACTTTCATGATTCAAAAAAGTTGCGCAATTAAAACTTTACAGGTTACTTCCAATGTTAAATTTACAATTTTCTATTGGAATAATTTGTTGAAACTTGGCACCTTTCATAATAGCCTATCTATATATGCTCAGCAATGTGCATGTGTCTTGAGGACAGTGGGGTCGATCCGATATAAATCGTCGCCCGCAAAAGTCGGCGACGCCAATATTTGCGCGGATTTGGTATCCTATATACGGCGTAACCTAGAAGTTACGCGCGTATATTTCTGCCGTCGCCCGTAGTTTTTTGGGCCATAGGCAGGTATACCAAACCCGCGCAGTTTGGTATCCAATATGCAGCGTAAGGACTTACGTGGCGAAAATGGAGAAAACTTACTCCATTTTCACCTCGCCACAAAAAGCAGCCGTAAGAAGCCTTACGCTGACTATTGGAGCCCCGTAACTCCCTAAACTAACTAGAAAATAAACCTAACACCTAACGCATGCGCAATGTCTATCTCCCTGTCAACCGCGATCTGCTAAAATAAACCTAACGCATGCGCAATGTCTATCTCCCTGTCAACCGCGATCTGCTAAAATAAACCTAACACCTAACGCATGCGCAATGTCTATCTCCCTGTCAACCGCGATCCCCCCCCCCGAAATCCCTAATAAAGTTATTACCCCCTAAACCGCCGCTCCCGGACCCCGCCGCCATCTACATAAACTAACCCCCTACTGTGAGCCTCTAAAACCGCCGCCATCTACCTTATCTATCCCCTAATCTGACCCCTTACACCGCCGCCACCTATATAAAAATTATTAACCCCTAATGTAAGCCCCTTACACCGCCGCCATCTCTATTAAAATGATTAACCCCTAATTTAATCTACCTACCCTGCCGCCAGCTATATTATCTATATTAACCCTAAGTATATTATAGTTAATATAGGTATTACATTATATATATTAACTATATTAACCCTAATTATATTAGGGTTAATATAGTTAATATAGTTACTATAGTATTTATATTAACTATATTAACTCTATCTAACCCTAACTAAATTTATATTAAATTAATCTAATTCATTTATAAACTAAAATATTCCTATTTAAATCTAAATACTTACCTATAAAATAAACCCTAAGATAGCTACAATATAATTAATAATTACATTGTAGCTATGTTAGGGTTAATATTTATTTTACAGGTAAATTGTTAATTATTTTAACTAGGTATAATAGATATTAAATAGTTATTAACTATTTAATATCTACCTAGTTAAAATAATTACCCAATTACCTGTAAAATAAATCCTAACCTAAGTTACAAATACACCTACACTATCAATAAATTTAATAAACTACAAACATCTATCTAAAAATACAATTAAATTAACTAAACTAAATTACAAAAAAAAACAAACACTAAATTACAAAAAATAAAAAAAAGATTACAAGATATTTAAGCTAATTACACCTATTCTAAGCCCCCTAATAAAATAATAAACCCCCAAAATAAAAAAAATTCCCTGCCCTATTCTAAATTCAACAAATTTCAAAGCTCTTTACCTTACCAGCCCTTAAAAGGGCCTTTTGTGGGGGCATGCCCCAAAGAATTCAGCTCTTTTGCATACAACAAATACAATACCCCCCCCCCCATTACAACCCACCACCCACATACCCCTATTCTAAACCCACCCAAACCCCCCTTAAAAAAGCCTAACACTACCCCCCTGAAGATCTCCCTACCTTGTCTTCACCACACCGGGCCGAACTCCTGATCCGATCCGGGCGATGTCTTCCTCCAAGCGGCAAAGAAGAATTCTTCCTCCGGCGATGTCATCCTCCAAGCGGCAAAGAAGAATTCTTCCTCCGGCGACGTCTTCCTCCAAGCGGCAGCAAAGTCTTCATTCTTCCGGCGGCATCTTCAATCTTCTTTCTTCGCTCCGCCGCCGCGGAGCATCCATCCCGGCCGACTGCTGAACTTGGAATGAGGTACCTTTAAATGACGTCATCCAAGATGGCGTCCGCCGAATTCCGATTGGCTGATAGGATTCTATCAGCCAATCGGAATTAAGTTAGAAAAATCTGATTGGCTGATTGAATCAGCCAATCAGATTCAAGTTCAATCCGATTGGCTGATCCAATCAGCCAATCAGATTGAGCTCGCATTCTATTGGCTGTTCCGATCAGCCAATAGAATGCAAGCTCAATCTGATTGGCTGATTGGATCAGCCAATCGGATTGAACTTGAATCTGATTGGCTGATTCAATCAGCCAATCAGATTTTTTTAACTTAATTCCGATTGGCTGATAGAATCCTATCAGCCAATCGGAATTCGGCGGACGCCATCTTGGATGACGTCATTTAAAGGTACCTCATTCCAAGTTCAGCAGTCGGCCGGGATGGATGCTCCGCGGCGGCGGAGCGAAGAAAGAAGATTGAAGATGCCGCCGGAAGAATGAAGACTTTGCTGCCGCTTGGAGGAAGACGTCGCCGGAGGAAGAATTCTTCTTTGCCGCTTGGAGGAAGACATCGCCCGGATCGGATCAGGAGTTCGGCCCGGTGTGGTGAAGACAAGGTAGGGAGATATTCAGGGGGGTAGTGTTAGGCTTTTTTAAGGGGGGTTTGGGTGGGTTTAGAATAGGGGTATGTGGGTGGTGGGTTGTAATGGGGGGGGGGTATTGTATTTGTTGTATGCAAAAGAGCTGAATTCTTTGGGGCATGCCCCCACAAAAGGCCCTTTTAAGGGCTGGTAAGGTAAAGAGCTTTGAAATTTGTTGAATTTAGAATAGGGCAGGGAATTTTTTTTATTTTGGGGGTTTATTATTTTATTAGGGGGCTTAGAATAGGTGTAATTAGCTTAAATATCTTGTAATCTTTTTTTTATTTTTTGTAATTTAGTGTTTGTTTTTTTTTGTAATTTAGTTTAGTTAATTTAATTGTATTTTTAGATAGATGTTTGTAGTTTATTAAATTTATTGATAGTGTAGGTGTATTTGTAACTTAGGTTAGGATTTATTTTACAGGTAATTGGGTAATTATTTTAACTAGGTAGATATTAAATAGTTAATAACTATTTAATATCTATTATACCTAGTTAAAATAATTAACAATTTACCTGTAAAATAAATATTAACCCTAACATAGCTACAATGTAATTATTAATTATATTGTAGCTATCTTAGGGTTTATTTTATAGGTATTTAGATTTAAATAGGAATATTTTAGTTTATAAATGAATTAGATTAATTTAATATAAATTTAGTTAGGGTTAGATAGAGTTAATATAGTTAATATAAATACTATAGTAACTATATTAACTATATTAACCCTAATATAATTAGGGTTAATATAGTTAATATATATAATGTAATACCTATATTAACTATAATATACTTAGGGTTAATATAGATAATATAGCTGGCGGCGGGGTAGGTAGATTAAATAAGGGGTTAATCATTTTAATAGAGATGGCGGCGGTGTAAGGGGCTTACATTAGGGGTTAATAATTTTAATATAGATGGCGGCGGTGTTAGGGGCTCACTTTAGGGGGTTATAGATATAATATAGCTGGCGGCGGGGTACGGGAGCGGCGGTTTAGGGGTTAATAACTTTATTAGGTTGCGGCGGGGTAAAGGAGCGGCGGTTTAGGGGTTAATAGCATTTTTATTGTTAGGCTAGTGAGGGGGGATAGCGGATAGAGGGTTAGACAGTGCGGGCTATGTTAGGGAGGCGTGTTAGACAGTGCGGGCTATGTTACGGAGGCGTGTTAGACAGTGCGGGCTATGTTAGGGAGGCGTGTTAGACAGTGCGGGCTATGTTAGGGAGGCGTGTTAGACAGTGCGGGTGTTTTAAACTTTAGTCAGGTTTTATAGGCGCCGGCAGTTTCTAACGTGGCGCAAGTCACTGGCGACGCCAGAAATTTGTACTTACGCAGATTTCTGGACATCGCTGGTTTGTGAGACTTACGGCACGTTAGCATCTGACGGCGACCTATATGGGATAGCTCGAGTTGCGAGCTGAAACTGCGGGCGACACCGGTTCCCTCGCTTGCGCCGCAAACTGCGATCAATATCGGATCGCGCCCCATATGTATAATATTGTTTAAATACCTGATTTTTATGTTACTGACATTCATGAAGGTGTAAAAAAAACTGTTGTTGCTGAGAGCTTATCTCATTGCTTAATATGGGCTAGATTAAGAGTGGTGCGCTAATTGTTGCGCCCAAGCGATAAGAGGTTTATCGCAGCTCTTTTGCATAATCCAGCCCTGTGTGAGTTGGTTGCACAAGGGGCAGTAATACTGATCTGTCTGCTACTGTCAGCTAGAGGGAGATACATTTACTGATCTATATGTTACTGAGAGCCAAAATGTGTCACAATTGGTTATCTGTATGTGTTGACAGCAAAAAAAAGAGGACATCATTTTTATCTCTGTATTACTGGCAGCTAAAATGAGTACAATTACTGAAATGGTGTTGTGAAATATCAGTTTATGTAATACAAAAAAGTAGGTGTTTGGGGTATATGTGGGGAACATTATTTATAGCAAGGTAAAGAATGGCCCTTGAACTTAAGTTTTAGTACGGTGCCCTGTGGGTTGTCAGTCATCACATATCCAAGACTCTTTATGATATCTTTGTTTGAGTGCTGCACTTAATGAAACATTGCATTCATGTACACAATATTTTAATTCTCTATATTATTGTATTAAGTTAATATAATCCTTGTGTTATCACACTACACAGTGAAACAAAAAAAGTTCACAACATCACCGGAAGCTGAATCCATTGCAAGAAACTAGATACAAACATTTTCAGATAAAATTAAAGTTGTATTCCAAGCGTGCAGTAAAAACAAACACTCATACTCACGTGAACAGGGAACATGGGAAATAGCAGCTAGCAGAAATGTTTTGTGCGGGGCCTCCGCACTTGTTTACTGCTCAGCACATCTCTTCCCAATTACACTATTTAAAGATAAACAAGTAATTGCAAACATGTAAATCCATTATCACTATTCACAGCCAGATCAATGTTATGACACATAGTAACATCCCTTATGTATGCCTATAAGAAAAAATACTAAACATATTATAATTAGTTACAACATTGAATATAAAATTAAAGCTACACTTAATCCTAGCTGAAACCTTCATATACTTTGTTATATATATTGTTAAAAAGATTCTGATGTATAAATTGAATATTAAACCTTATTTTATATATTCATTTAATCAAACAGATTCACATCTGTTTCCATGTTAATACCTAGAGGTTGTAATGTGGCCTACTTATCAAGCCGTCAATTGCGCTGCATTCGACGGCATCAATACGCTCACCTAACATCGCTGCTGCGGACCTGAATACGTTCTCCACATTTAACAAAAAAGCTGTCAAAAAGCTGCGCACCAAGTACTGGGCGATGAGCAGTGGACTGTTGTTAACTAACAGTCATCGATCTACATTATGTTATTAATCCCTATCCCGCCGCTCCCGGAGCCCACCGCAACTAAATAAATGTATTAACCCCTAAACCCCTGGCCTCCCACATCACTACCACTTACTAAACCTATTAACTCCTAAACCGCCAGCCCCCTAACATCGCCATAAACTAAATTAAACTATTAACCCCTAAACCTAACAACCCGCTAACTTTATATTAAATATTAACTCATCCCTATCTTATAATAAGTTTAAACTTACCTTTAGATTTAAATTAAACTATATTAAACTAATAATTAATCTACCCTAACTGTTATACTAAAATTACATCAAACTACAAATTAAATTAACTATATTATATATTTAAACACCTAACCCTACTCAAATAAGTTAAATCTACACTAAAAAATTACTAAGTTACAAAAAATAACAACTAAGTTACAAAAAATAATAAACACTAAGTTACACTAAATAAAAAAGAAATTATCAAAGATTTAAACTAATTACACCTAATCTAAGAGCCCTATGAAAATAAAAAAGCTCCCCCAAAATAAAAAAAAACCTAGCTTACAATAAACTACAAATAGCCCTTAAAAGGGCCTTTTGCGGTGCATTGCCCCAAAGAAATCAGCTCTTTTACCTGTAAATAAAAAATACAAACAACCCACCAACAGTAAAACCCACCACCCACACAACCAACCCCCCAAATAAAACCCTAACTAAAAAACCTAAGCTCCCCATTGCCCTGAAAAGGGCATTGGGATGGGCATTGCCCTTAAAAGGGCATTTAGCTCTATTGCAGCCCAAACCCCTAATCTAAAAATAAAACCCACCTAATAAACCCTTAAAAAATCCTAACACTAACCCCTGAAGATCCACTTACAGTTTTCAAGATCCAACATCCATCCTTCAAGAAGCCGGCCGAAGTCTTCATCCAAGTGGCCGGAGTCTTCATCCAAGCCCGCAGAAGTCTTCACCCAGACGGCATTTTCTATCTTCATCCATCCAGCGCGGAGCGGCTCCATCTTCAAGACATCCGACGCGGAGCATCCTCTTCGTTCGAAGTTTTCTTCCCGAATCAATATTCCTTTAAATTACGTCATCCAAGATGGCGTCCCTCAGATTCCGATTGGCTGATAGAATTCTATCAGCCAATCGGAATTAAGGTTGAAAAAATCATATTGGCTGTTGCAATCAGCCAATAGGATTGAACTGCAATCCTATTGGCTGATCCAATCAGTCAATAGGATTGAGCTTGCATTCTATTGGCTGATTGGAATAGCCAATAGAATGCATGCTCAATCCTATTGGCTGATTGGATCAGCCAATAGGATGAAAGCTCAATCCTATTGGCTGATTGCAACAGCCAATAGGATTTTTTCAACCTTAATTCCGATTGGCTGATAGAATTCTATCAGCCAATCGGAATCTAAGGGACGCCATCTTGGATGACGTCATTTAAAGCAACATTCATTCTGGAAGAAGACGTCGAACGAAGAGGATGCTCCGCGTCGGATGTCTTGAAGATGGAGCCGCTCCGCGCCGGATGGATGAAGATTAAAGATGCCGTCTGGGTAAAGACTTCTGCAGGCTTGGATGAAGACTTCGGCCGCTTGGATGAAGACTTCTGCCGGCTTCTTGGAGGATGGATGTTGGATCTTCAAAACTGTAAGTGGATCTTCAGGGGTTAGTGTTAGGATATTTTAAGGGTTTATTGGGTGGGTTTTATTTTTAGATTAGGGGTTTGGGCTGCAATAGAGCTAAATGCCCTTTTAAGGACAATGCCCATCCAAATGCCCTTTTCAGGCAATGGGGAGCTTAGGTTATTTTAGTTAGGGTTTTATTTGGGGGGTTGGTTGTGTGGGTGGTGGGTTTTACTGTTGGGGGGTTGTTTGTATTTGTTATTTACAGGTAAAAGAGCTTATGTCTTTGGGGCAATGCCCCTGCAAAAGTCTATTTTAAGGGCTATTTGTAGTTTATTGTAGGCTAGGGTTTTTTTTTATTTTGGGGGCTTTTTTATTTTCACAGGGCTCTTAGATTAGGTGTAATTAGTTTAAATCTTTGATAATTTCTTTTTTATTTTGTGTAACTTAGTGGGGTTTTTTGTAACTTAGTGTTTGTTATTTTGTGTAACTTAGTTGTTAGTTTTTTGTAACTTAGTAATTTTTTAGTGTAGATTTAAATTATTTGAGTAGGGTTAGGTGTTTAAATATATAATATAGTTAATTTAATTTGTAGTTTAATGTAATTTAAGTACAACAGTTAGGGTAGATTAATTATTAGTTTAATATAGTTTCATGTAATTTTAGTATAATAGGGTAGATTAATTATTAGTTTAATACAGTTTAATGCAATTTTAGTATAATAGTTAGGGTAAGTTAATTAGTAGTTTAATATAGTTTAATTTAAATCTAAAGGTAAGTTTAAATTTATTATAAGATAGGGATGAGTTAATATTTAATATAAAGTTAAGGAGTTGTTAAGTTTAGGGGTTAATAGTTTAATTTAGTTTATGGCGATGTGGAGTGCTGGCGGTTTAGGGGTTAATAGGTTTAGTTAGTGGTAGTGATGTGGGAGGCCAGGGGTTTAGGGGTTAATACATTTATTTAGTTGCGGTGGGCTCCGGGAGAGGCGGGATAGGGGTTAATAACTTTATGTAGGTGGCGGCGGTGTCGAGGGTGGCAGATTAGGGGTGCTTAGACTCAGGGCTTATGTTAGGGTGTTAGGTGTAAACATAATTTTTATTCTACCATAGAAATCAATGGGATATCGGGCAGCAGCAAACATGAGCTTTGCTGATTTCAGACTCCCATTGATTCCTATAGCATCCGCCGCCTCCAGGGCGGCCAATTGAAAAGCAGGTACGCTGGGCCGGAATAGTGTGGAGCGTACCTGTTAGATATTTGTTAACTAGCAAAAGTAGTCAGATAGTGACGAATTTGCATTCTGAACATCTGTAGTGACGTAAGCATCGATCTGTGTCGGACTGAGGCCGGCGGATCGTATGTTACGTCACATATTTTAACTTTTGACGGTCTGTAGGCTTTGATAACTAAGGGGAATCAGGCTCTCCACAATTACACTACGGAATTCCAGCATATTTGCGGTTGGCGGCTTGATAAATAGGGGCCCTTGTGTTTAAATGAAAGATCAACTGTACCTCCTTTCGAATAAACTTATACTCTTTGTCACCCCCTCTTTTATTCATGG
This sequence comes from Bombina bombina, assembly GCF_027579735.1. Lineage (NCBI taxonomy): Eukaryota > Metazoa > Chordata > Amphibia > Anura > Bombinatoridae > Bombina > Bombina bombina. The sequence goes on from NC_069501.1 coordinate 621,842,798, forward strand.
GAACATGATCAATGGCCTGAATTTGTACCAGGGCAGTATTTCCTTCATGTACATTCTTAAAGAGACAAAAAACAAGTTGGGATAGAGACAAAATATAATAATATGTACTTTAATTACTTCACCTGCAAATTTATACTGCAGTGTCTCGCCATTAACCCTTTCTTTTAAGTTTGAATTGTACAGCTCTAACTCCCCCCCCCACACACACACACAATTCCTTCTATGGCTGTATCTATATCCACATTTGATTTGGTAATGGTGTGTTAATGCTTCTAACCGACATCGGATTTCTCAAAAATCGTGCCATAACATGTTCTTGGCTATGGTAACCTACAGTATAAAATTTACGTTTAATGTCTGAACTCCTTACCTGTGATTACTTCTAGGGATAAAAAAAAATAATCAAAGATACATCGAATTCATTAAAAAATATAATTACATATTATATTTTATAACATTTTTAAATTTATTGAAATAGGTAATATTTAGTGCTGCCCTAGGCATAGGCCTAGTTGGAATTTTGGAGATATGTGCTTGATTATATTTTTATCTGTAAATACATATTGATATTTAAATAGGAAAATTACCCCAACTAATCCTGTACCTGGCCCTGCAATTAATATTACAAATAACAATACATTTATAAAGTGAAACACTTGTATTGTATGAAAACTTTAATATCTCAATGAAAAAGAGGTATTAAAAAGCTTACTTTTCCTCTTTTACACCTATTTGAGCTTCCGACAGTGTTTTAACTGTAAATTTCTGTTATTCAGTTTCTATTATTTTCTATTGGACGTGTTTCAGCAGCTGGACCCCGGCTGCCGGTAATGATTGAAAACGCGCCATCAAAAACTGTCGATAAGCGTAATGGCTTCTGACAGCAGTTTATGCATTTTGTGACCTCGCAAAAACCCAATAGAGGCTCAGTGTACACAAGCCCATAGCTAGGAACCATTGTTGTGATTCCTACCTGTAGTCATATACTTAAGAGGTGTTGGTAGTTTGCTACCAGTAGTAGTGAGTATTACACCAATACAATTACAATTTATTTGTTAGAGAAGGTGTTTTATGCTGTGTCTGTGTATGTGTTTATAAATATATATATATATATATATATATATATATATAAAATTATTTTTTCCATTGGCAAAAAACTTACATTAAAGCTAGATATTAAGTTTTCTATCAATTGTTTAAAAACAGAAATATTAATGTAAACTGAACCCACTCCGCACTTTAGGAGCTTTGCAGAACACCATATATAACAGCATCAGTGGAATCACTAATATATATATATATATATATATATATATATATATAGAAAACACGGAAGGGAACTGCACTCTCATACCGGACCGGGTACACATCCCATGACCCTGCAACATGCTCAGCCCTGGGTGCCACTGGCACTCACAGGAAGCTGTGCTGTCCCCAGAGCCACAAGCAGTTAACCCCAAATAGGTCTGGGTGCAAGAACCATAGGGAAAATTACAAAACAAATTAATACAACACACAGAGAAAACCCAGCACTCACTTACAAGCTCTCAGCTAAGATTTAAAAGCAAAAATGGAAAGGTTAGTCATCGCATCTGGCCAAATGGGACAAGCTCAGGTACCACGTCAAGGTCCTTTCCAATACCTGAGACCCTAAAACAGCCACACAATGCAAGCTTTCAAATCCAAACAAACTGAAAACAAGGGAAGGGTGCACAGGAATATGTAACCACCCTAGACATATAGAAAACACGGAAGGGAACTGCACTCTCATACCGGACCGGGTACACATCCCATGACCCTGCAACATGCTCAGCCCTGGGTGCCACTGGCACTCACAGGAAGCTGTGCTGTCCCCAGAGCCACAAGCAGTTAACCCCAGACAGGTCTGGGTGCAAGAACCATAGGGAAAATTACAAAACAAATTAATACAACACACAGAGAAAACCCAGCACTCACTTACAAGCTCTCAGCTAAGATTTAAAAGCAAAAATGGAAAGGTTAGTCATCGCATCTGGCCAAATGGGACAAGCTCAGGTACCACGTCAAGGTCCTTTCCAATACCTGAGACCCTAAAACAGCCACACAATGCAAGCTTTCAAATCCAAACAAACTGAAAACAAGGGAAGGGTGCACAGGAATATGTAACCACCCTAGACATATAGAAAACACGGAAGGGAACTGCACTCTCATACCGGACCGGGTACACATCCCATGACCCTGCAACATGCTCAGCCCTGGGTGCCACTGGCACTCACAGGAAGCTGTGCTGTCCCCAGAGCCACAAGCAGTTAACCCCCGACAGGTCTGGGTGCAAGAACCATAGGGAAATTACAAAACAAATTAATACAACACACAGAGAAAACCCAGCACTCACTTACAAGCTCTCAGCTAAGATTTAAAAGCAAAAATGGAAAGGTTAGTCATCGCATCTGGCCAAATGGGACAAGCTCAGGTACCACGTCAAGGTCCTTTCCAATACCTGAGACCCTAAAACAGCCACACAATGCAAGCTTTCAAATCCAAACAAACTGAAAACAAGGGAAGGGTGCACAGGAATATGTAACCACCCTAGACATATAGAAAACACGGAAGGGAACTGCACTCTCATACCGGACCGGGTACACATCCCATGACCCTGCAACATGCTCAGCCCTGGGTGCCACTGGCACTCACAGGAAGCTGTGCTGTCCCCAGAGCCACAAGCAGTTAACCCCCGACAGGTCTGGGTGCAAGAACCATAGGGAAAATTACAAAACAAATTAATACAACACACAGAGAAAACCCAGCACTCACTTACAAGCTCTCAGCTAAGATTTAAAAGCAAAAATGGAAAGGTTAGTCATCGCATCTGGCCAAATGGGACAAGCTCAGGTACCACGTCAAGGTCCTTTCCAATACCTGAGACCCTAAAACAGCCACACAATGCAAGCTTTCAAATCCAAACAAACTGAAAACAAGGGAAGGGTGCACAGGAATATGTAACCACCCTAGACATATAGAAAACACGGAAGGGAACTGCACTCTCATACCGGACCGGGTACACATCCCATGACCCTGCAACATGCTCAGCCCTGGGTGCCACTGGCACTCACAGGAAGCTGTGCTGTCCCCAGAGCCACAAGCAGTTAACCCCAGACAGGTCTGGGTGCAAGAACCATAGGGAAAATTACAAAACAAATTAATACAACACACAGAGAAAACCCAGCACTCACTTACAAGCTCTCAGCTAAGATTTAAAAGCAAAAATGGAAAGGTTAGTCATCGCATCTGGCCAAATGGGACAAGCTCAGGTACCACGTCAAGGTCCTTTCCAATACCTGAGACCCTAAAACAGCCACACAATGCAAGCTTTCAAATCCAAACAAACTGAAAACAAGGAAAGGGTGCACAGGAATATGTAACCACCCTAGACATATAGAAAACACGGAAGGGAACTGCACTCTCATACCGGACCGGGTACACATCCCATGACCCTGCAACATGCTCAGCCCTGGGTGCCACTGGCACTCACAGGAAGCTGTGCTGTCCCCAGAGCCACAAGCAGTTAACCCCAGACAGGTCTGGGTGCAAGAACCATAGGGAAAATTACAAAACAAATTAATACAACACACAGAGCTTGTAAGTGAGTGCTGGGTTTTCTCTGTGTGTTGTATTAATTTGTTTTGTAATTTTCCCTATGGTTCTTGCACCCAGACCTGTCTGGGGTTAACTGCTTGTGGCTCTGGGGACAGCACAGCTTCCTGTGAGTGCCAGTGGCACCCAGGGCTGAGCATGTTGCAGGGTCATGGGATGTGTACCCGGTCCGGTATGAGAGTGCAGTTCCCTTCCGTGTTTTCTATATGTCTAGGGTGGTTACATATTCCTGTGCACCCTTCCCTTGTTTTCAGTTTGTTTGGATTTGAAAGCTTGCATTGTGTGGCTGTTTTAGGGTCTCAGGTATTGGAAAGGACCTTGACGTGGTACCTGAGCTTGTCCCATTTGGCCAGATGCGATGACTAACCTTTCCATTTTTGCTTTTAAATCTTAGCTGAGAGCTTGTAAGTGAGTGCTGGGTTTTCTCTGTGTGTTGTATTAATTTGTTTTGTAATTTTCCCTATGGTTCTTGCACCCAGACCTGTCTGGGGTTAACTGCTTGTGGCTCTGGGGACAGCACAGCTTCCTGTGAGTGCCAGTGGCACCCAGGGCTGAGCATGTTGCAGGGTCATGGGATGTGTACCCGGTCCGGTATGAGAGTGCAGTTCCCTTCCGTGTTTTCTATATGTCTAGGGTGGTTACATATTCCTGTGCACCCTTCCCTTGTTTTCAGTTTGTTTGGATTTGAAAGCTTGCATTGTGTGGCTGTTTTAGGGTCTCAGGTATTGGAAAGGACCTTGACGTGGTACCTGAGCTTGTCCCATTTGGCCAGATGCGATGACTAACCTTTCCATTTTTGCTTTTAAATCTTAGCTGAGAGCTTGTAAGTGAGTGCTGGGTTTTCTCTGTGTGTTATATATATATATATATATATATCAGGGCTCAGAAGTCCTAGACAGGGCAAAATGTTACTTGACACTTCTGATCCCACCCATTAATGGCCACAGACACACACAACTCTTTCTTTGTATGCTCTGAACTAGGATATAATGGAACTTTTATTATACGCCGCATTGCTGCTGTTGAGCCAGGACTTGATGCAGCCTAGTTTACTCAGGTGAACCTGAAAGTTATAACTCCCACTGATCCACTTGCACTTTTCCTACAGAGGATCAATGATATTATAAATGCACTACTGACACAAAACATTGTGGCCCCCTAACAGATACAAAATGCAGCAATCTCCTTATGTTTCTGAGGAGCTGGTCCCAATTTTATCTATTCTTGCCCATCTGGAGAGTGGGAATAGATAAAAAAAAAACTGCATATTATAAGTCAAACGCATACATAATCGATATAATAATTGCAGTAGCTTGTCTGACATTATACTTATTCACACTTATTGTTCTCTTGCTCGGTCCTATTGTACATTTGGCCTGATGTTAGCTATTTTCTGAGATGACCTGTTATACTCATAAAAACTGAAGGTCGATTGTCATGATAACTGCACATTTGAAAATTAATTTGACACTCTCATCCGGTATTTTCCTGATATATAACTACAGCAGATGGCCTCCTGTATCTTCTTTATATATTTGTTATACCACTCAGAATAAACCCTAACATAAAAGTCAATACTTTTAATTATGATTGTGAGTCTAGTTTAATTAGCTAAATCTGGTTCTGGTTTTATAAAACTTATATAGCATGCTAATTTGATGTTGAGCACACTTATATGCTGATATATATCTTCACATCATATCTTTTTTTTGTAGCCTCTACAGAGGTACATAAATCATCTCATTTTTATTTTTTAATGTGACTAATATTTGTAATCAGCAGCATTACCTTAGAATCTTTATGATATATCAGAGGGCAGCTCCTCTTAGCTTATGTGGCCCTGCTGGATAATAGTCTTCCTAATTTTTCACTGTTTATAATAGAGGACCACCTCTGTTTATTCATTTTATTACTTCTAAAGATCCAAGTGTGACTTCCGATGGGCGGGCGCAAAGACCGGTTGCAGAGAAACAGAGCTCCGCAACTAACTTCGAAACAGCAGGTCATAAAAGCCTCACGACCAGTCTCTGTGACTACAAACAGTGATATGAAGAAGAGGAGGTAGCAGGAGGTTGTGTGAGGGATGTTTCCCTCATCACTGTGAAGTCCAACGGGCAGTTTGATTTTCTGGCGCAGAGAGTTGCCCCCACCATCTTGGCAGAGACACTACGGCCATCTACACACCAAGAATTGGGCAGTGAAATAGTTGGGAGACGTGCTGGGAGAGGACAGGTGAAAAAGCGGCAGGCAATCCTCCAATCTGGGGTAAGATCACAAACAGTGCTGGGATAAACAGCACATTAAAAATAAACAGCAAGTTACGCTAATCCATCCACTATAAGAGGGATAAGACCCTGGAACCTCTGACCTGTTTAGATATTGTTTTGATATTATCAATTACATATAGCTCTCGGCAGTTGACACACAAAGGAAACAAATGCACTGATAAGATGGACAGTAAAATATAAAATTGCACTAACCAACGAACAAGGAGAATCATAAGAGCAGGGGCATATGGAAGATGAAGAGAAGCAACTCACCCCATAGTCACACAAATGACAGCCCTATTTCTGCCCAAAATGGACCAGTTGCAGACTGGTGTAGATGCTTTAGCATCAGAAGTTAAGCAGTTCTCGCAGCGAACAACGTATATTTGATATAGAGGACAGGACAAATGACACTCAGGCCACTGTACAGAGACTGGACAGACAGATTAAAGTTCTCACAGATAAAGTAGAAGACCTGGAGAACTGCTCCCATCACAACAATTTGAGGCTAGTGGGTCTTCCTGGAATCTGTCCTGAATAAAGATCTTATGGACTTTGTACAGCATCAGTTGCCAAAAATGCTGGATATCCACTTGGAAGTCATGCCGATAGTGGTGGAGAGAGTGCATAGAATAGGTTCAGAGCAATCACAAACAGACCGCAATGGCCCTAGACAAGTAATATTTCAATTGCTCAATTATCAAGCAAAAACAGCGATTCTGCAAGCTTATCGCCAGATAAAAGAGTTGAAATACATGGACAAAAAATGGCACATTTTTCAAGACCTCACCAACGAAGGTCGCGCAAAAGTGCAAGGAGTTTGCCACATATTGCAACAAACTGTATGGAGAAGGACGCAGAGTTGCCCTACTAGATTCTGCACGGCTTAGGCTACAGACACCTAGTGGACCAAGATTATTTGCGTCCCCTAAAGAGCTGCAAATATTCTTGAGCAGAGAGGAACAGCTAAAAGGAAAACAAGGCATCTGAATAGGTCTTAACACCTCTAAATAATCTTGATAATTGTTGGAAAAGAAAAGGCTCCAAATGTGGAGTGAAGAAGAAAAAGGAATTACAATGGATCAAAAAAAGGGATTATACTTGAGGGTCAAACAAAGCGCTTACCACGGCCCTAGACATTGCTCCGGACTGTTACGTTTAAAGTTAATACTACAATTTGTTGTGGTTGTTTTGATTGTTTTATGGTTATGTTATCTCCTGAGGACACAGAATTCAAGGTTAAAGGGTATGCAGACAGATATCACCCTCTTGCAGGAGACACACCTCACAGAGGCCGAGCATGGTAAGCTAAAAACAGGTTGGGTGGAGAAAGTAGTATACACTCCAGATACTGGAAGGAAAAAAGGAGTTTCAGTGTTAATTAGAAGGAGTCTAAACATAACCACCAGCAAGGAAATACTAGATGGTGAGGGAAGATATATCATGTTAGAAATTGTTTTTCTTGGCAATAATAAATATCACTTGTGTAACATATATAGTCCAAATAATCGTAAGAAAGAATTTTGGCAAAACGTGCAAGATAGAATAGTAGCAACAGCCGACGCACCGGTAATGATTGGGGGAGACTTTATTATAGTACAAGATATTCCTCTCAATCGTTTTAAAGACCCCACTAGGACCGAGAAAGAGAAAAAGAAAAAATGCAAAAACGTATACAGAGATCAAAAGACCATCTCTAATTTTAAGCAAACTTTTAATTTGATAGACAGTTGGATATTGAGGAACCCGGACAATAGAGACTTCACCTGCTTGTCTAAAACCTTCCATACATTATCAAGGATAGATTATTTTCTAACTTCCCCAATGGTTAACACAAGTACACTTTATTATTATTATTATTATTATACTTTATTTATGAAGCGCCAACATATTCCGCAGCGCTGTCCATGGATACAATTCATTTAAATAAAACAATACAAGACTTGTAAAAGACAGGACAAAATTTACAAACACATACAGGAGAGATTGAGGGCCCTATTCCTGTGGGAACTTACAATCTAGAAGGGTAGGAGGTTGAGAAACAGGAGGTGAGGACTGCAAGATTTGGAAAGATGTTAATACAGAGTTAGATGAGGGAAATGTTAGGTAAGTGAAGTTAATTTATTATTGAGTTGGGTGGTAGGCTTCCCTGAACAGAAAAGTCTTCAGGGAACATTTAAAGGAAGACAGATTAGGGCAAAGCCTGATATCACGAGGGAGAGTGTTCCAGAGGGTAGGTGCTGCACGACAGAAGTCTTGCAGTCTAGCATGAAAAGAGGTGATAGTTGCGGATGCAAGGAGCAGGTCATTGTTGGATCTTAGTGGACGGGCTGGAGTATACTTGTGTATTAGAGAGGATAGGTAGAGGGGAGCGGCGTTGGTGAGAGCTTTGTATGTTAGGGTGAGAATTTTGAATTTAATTCTGCTGTGAATGGGGAGCCAATGAAGGGACTCGCAGAGAGGTGCAGCAGATGCAGATCGACGGGAAAGGTGGATCAGCCTGGCGGAGGCATTTAGGATGGATTGAAGGGGGGAGAGGCGGGAAATTGGAAGGCCAGCGAGTAGGTTATTGCAGTAGTCAAGTCGGGTGATAACAAGGGAGTGGATTATTTGCTTTGTGGTGTCAGCGCTCAGAAAAGGGCGAATTTTGGAAATATTATGTAGATGGTTGCAGCAGGATGTAGAAAGCGATTGGATATGGGGGACGAAGGATAGATTTGAGTCAAGTGTGACTCCGAGGCAGCGGACTTGGGGCGATGGGGAAATGGTGATGCCATCAACAGGGATAGAGGTCAGAAGTTGGCGTAGAACTTGACGGGGGATAAGAAGGAGCTCAGTCTTGGACATGTTAATCTTTAGGTGGTGAGGGAGAGAGAGCAGGGGTGGAGAGGTAGATCTGGGTGTCATCAGCATAGAGGTGATATTTGAAGCCATAACTGTTGATAAGTTTACCCAGCGAAGAAGTATAGATGGAGAAGAGTAGAGGACCCAGAACAGATCCTTGAGGTACTCCAACAGACAGAGGCATAGGAGAGGAGGAGTCACCGGCAAATGACACAGAAAAAGACCTGTGGGAAAGATAGGAGTGAATCCAGGAAAGAGCAGTGTCACAGAGGCCAAAAGAGCTAAGGGTCTGTAGGAGGAGGGGGTGGTCAACTGTGTCGAAGGCAGCTGAGAGGTCGAGTAAGATGAGTATAGAGTAGTGGCCAATATTTTTTTTGCAGAGAGAAGATCGTTTGTAACCTTGGTAAGGGCAGTCTTAGTTGAATGTTTTGGGTGGAATATGGATTGCAGTGGGTCAAGCAAGGAGTTGGTGGACAGGAAGTGGGTTAGGCGATTGTAAACTAGTTTTTCAAGGAGTTTTGATGTTAGTGGAAGCAGTGATATGGGGTGGTAGCTTTCGGGAGAATTAGGGTCGAGGGAGGGTTTTTTGAGTATAGGAGTGACTTTTGCGTGTTTGAAAGAAGATGGGAATGAGCCGGTAGAGAGAGATAGGTTGAAGATGTGGGTAAGAGCAGGAGTGAGTGTGGAAGATAGGGAGGGTATTAGATGGGAAGGGATAGGGTTGAGTGGGCAGGTAGTGAGGCGTGAGGAAGATAGTAAGGAAGAAACTTCATTCTCAGTGGCTGAATGGAAGATAGAGAGGGTGGAAGAGGGAGTAATTGGGCCTGTTTGAATATTGCAGGTTGGTGTTGGGATGTTGCTTCGGATAGTACGTGTTTTGTTTAAAAAGTAGTCTGCCAGGACTTGAGCACTAAAGACAGATGGGGGTGGTGGAGCAGGTGGGTAGAGGAGAGAGTTAAAGGTGGAAAAGAGTCGTTTAGGGTATTGTAGGCATTTCCACTGTGGTTATATTTGACCATGCCCCAATATGGATAACCATAGGTAAAACCCCAGACCAGAATAGTATAAAGCACTGGAGATTTCCAATGTTCTTGTTGCATAGTTTAGCTTTTAAAAATCACATGGAGATTGCATGGAATGATAATATAGCACATAATGAAGGGGACCGTTGGAGAGGGGACCTGTTTTGGCATGCCTCTAAGGTGGTCATGAGAGGTGAAATCAAATCATATACAGCAAATCACCACATATTGTGAATATTTAAACAGCCCCACAAATGGGACTAGGACAGCATATTACACAAAAAAAAGGAGACAACTATCTACAAACACTAGAAGAAACGTACCACACACATAAACAAGGAATATTTTACAGGCTAGGAAATAAGTCAGGTAAATTGCTGGATAATGTGGCAAGGACATACTCGTCAGAAACGTATATTCAGGCCCTGCGTACAAATGGTAAAAGAGCACTAGCCACTCCAGAAATTTTGAATATCCTTAGAGATTATTACCAATCTTTATATAAAAAACAAAACATAAATGTACTAGCGCAAAATCAGGTCTGGGAAAGTATAACCTTAACATGTATTTCGCAAGAACAGGTAGATCAAATGAACGCACCTATAGAATTAAAGGAAATACAACTGGCCATAAAAAACTCCCCAGGAGGTAAGTCATCTGGACCAGGTGGACTTCCTTTTGAATATTCAAAAATAGATCATTGACCCCCAATATTAGTAAAGTATTAACTACTATTAATCATTACTGGACTATGCGTAAAGAAGGAAGGGGGGGAACTGTTGGACGCCTGTCTCTTCTCATTAGACGCGGAGAAGGCGTTCAACAGAGTTGAATGGCGCTATCTGTTTGACACCTTTTCAAAATTTGGTTTCCAAGGAAATATTCTGTGTTTGTTGCAAAAATTATATAGTAACCCACAGACCTCACTAATAGTAAATGGGCAAATTTCATCACTGTTTCGTCTAGAGAGAGGCACTCGGCAAGGTTGCCCATTGTCGCTCTTGTTAACCTGGCTGTACAGCCACTGGCTATTCATCTTAGGAAGTTATTAGAGGGCATCCCTGTATACTCCACAAACGTAAAGGTATCGCTATATGCGGACAACATGTTGCTGTTTGTGAGAGACCCTGAATCAGCTGTCCCGTTATAATGAAAGACATAGAGAGCTTTGGTGGTTTTTATGGGTTTAGAATAAATGTAGAACAATCAGAACTCCTTTGGCTTCACCGAACAAAAACAGAGTCCTTTCTAGATTCACAGTTTCAAATACTAACTCGGTCATTTAGATATCTGGGCATCCAAATTGCAGCAAATCCTTCCTTGTGGTATTCACTTAACGTTACCCCTGTAGTCCGTAAAACTGAAGAGACACAAAAAAAATGGATGCATCTCCCGTTATCCCTGATGGGTAGAGTGAACATAATAAAAATGATGGTCTTTCCTCAACTCTTATATGTGCTGCAGGCGCTTCCACTGATGCTAAGTCAGAAAGATGTCAATACAATGCATTCAGCATACTCTGGCTTTTTATGGCAGAATAAAAAGAAAAGAATAGGTCTATATAAATGATTTAACCATACGCACCAGGGAGGGCTTAAGCTACCAAACATAAGATGGTATAATTGGGCAGCACTCTCTAAGATAGTTTTAGATTGGTTGACTGGACTGGGTAACTTCACACTCCCAGAACTCGAGGAAGGGATTACATTGCCTATTGTATTAAAATCGCTTCCTTTCCTTAATATAACAGAACTCCCAAACCATATAAAAAATAATGTAATCTTTAAGGGTCCCATTATGGCTTGGAAAAAAATGTCGAAGGGATGGGGAGATAAAGGATCAGGTACCAAACTTAAGCCGATTAGAGGTAATATGGAGGACAGTATAAACAGTGGGAAGCACGCGGTCTTGTGTTAGTAGGACAGCTGCTAGATAAAGTAAATAAATGTATCATGACCTTTTACCAACTCAAAGAAAAATACCAGATCAATCAAAGGCAATATTTTGATTACTTGCAAGTTAGGCACTACACCAACAAACTCATCAGACTAGATGACACCATTTTAAACAATTCCCATTGGTATACGTTATACTCATTGGGAAAACAGGTTATAGGTCTAGTACAACAATGGAGAGAAGGAGATGAATTAGTTTTGCAGAAGGAGGATATAGTCCTGAGTTTTGAAAGTATTAGGTCTGCCACGATTTCAGCAGATCTTAGAGAGGCCCAATATAAGTTGGTACATAGGGCTTATATTACTCAGAGACAATGGTCCAAATGTACAAGTCCAGAGGTAAATGTGCGTAAGAAGTGTTTGCACCCAGATCCAACCTTTACACATTTGTTCTGGCGCTGTCCTAAGCTGGTGAGGTTTTGGAAACTGACAGAGTATTGGACAGTATTAGTCATAAAACAAAAGGTTAAGCTTAATTGGGAGATGATTTTATTATTAATGGAAAGGAAAAAGGGAGCAGATAACAGTAGGTTGATTAACAATATATTGTTGATGGCAAGCACACATATATTGAAGTTATAGTTGTGTGATAAAGCTCCCACTTTGCAACAACTTAAGTTGTCACTAACAAAGCAATTGTTTATTGAACACACAGATGTTAAAGGGACATGAAACCCAAAACATTTATTTCATGATTCAGATAGAGAATACAATTTTAAACATCTTTCCAATTTCCTTCTATTATTTAATTTGCTTCCTTCTCTTGTTATCCCTTGCTGAAAGGTTTATCTAGGCAAGCTCAGGAGCAGCAGAGAACCTAGGTTCTAGCTGTTGATAGGTGGCTGCAAATATATATTGATTGTGATTGGCTCACCCATGTGTTCAGTTAGAAACCATTAGTGCATGGCTGCTCCTTCAACAAATGACACCAAGAGAATGAAAGAGATGAGATAATAGAAGTAAATTAGAAAGTTGTTTAAAATTGTATTCTCTATCTGAATCATGAAAGAAAAAAATTGGGTTTCATGTCCCTTTAAGGGTGAAGTGTCACTTCGTATCAAACAATTCTTCAAGAAATGGGAAATGTTCGTCCTCACTTTACCCATTAATATACAAAAACAAGTGGTGAAACCTTTTGCAACAGCTCCCTATATACTAGAAAAACAACCGAGAGGGAATTGGTGTTTGACATAATGTGTATTGTTTAACATAATAAAGGTTGCTACTCAGGAGATACAAGTTAGGTCAGTTTGGTTAGACTAGGAAAGTTAATAAAGTTGAATTGTTAAGGTGGAAAAAAAAGGGGAAAAGGAAAATATTAGAGAGCTTGGAGACCAATAATATAGCTTTTATTACAAAAGGAAAAGTATGCATGGGACTGATGCAATAGATAAGAAAAATGTAAACCTTCATTGTACAATCGCTTTGCTATGTTAAAAGAAAAACTGTTGAATTGTAATGTTTTTTTTCTTGTCAACTTCTGTAACCTATTGTTGTATGCTTTGCAGAGATCTGCTGTTGTACTTCTAGCTTCTCTACATAAATAAAGTATTTAAAAGAAAAGGAAAAAAAAGATCCAAGTGTAGCCTTGTTTTTAATGTTTTGCTATTAGTTAATTCACTTCTGAATGAAATTCAAATATGCCAAAATTCATAGATGGGCCTTTTTGTTTTATATTCTGTTATGATGTTAAAGGGACACTGAACCCAATTTTTTTCTTTCATGATTCAGATAGAACATGCAATTTTAAACAACTTTCTAAGGCCTAGATTTAGAGTTTGGCGGTAGCCGTGAAAACCAGCGTTAGAGGCTCCTAACGCTGGTTTTAGGCTACCGCCGGTATTTGGAGTCAGTCAGGAAAGTGTCTAACGCTCACTTTTCAGCCGCAACTTTTCCATACCGCAGATCCCCTTACGTCAATTGCGTATACTATCTTTTCAATGGGATCTTTCTAACTCCGGTATTTAGAGTCGTGTCTGAAGTGAGCGTTAGAATTCTAACGACAAAACTCCAGCCGCAGAAAAAAGTCAGTAGTTAAGAGCTTTCTGGGCTAACGCCGGTTTATAAAGCTCTTAACTACTGTGCTCTAAAGTACACTAACAACTATAAACTACCTATGTACCCCTAAACCGAGGTCCCCCCACATCGCCGCCACTCGATTAAATTTTTTTAACCCCTAATCTGCCGACCGCCACCTACGTTATACTTATGTACCCCTAATCTGCTGCCCCTAACACCGCCGACCCCTATATTATATTTATTAACCCCTAACCTGCCCCCCACAACGTCGCCTCCACCTGCCTACACTTATTAACCCCTAATCTGCCGAGCGGACCGCACCGCTATTATAATAAAGTTATTAACCCCTAATCCGCCTCACTAACCCTATAATAAATAGTATTAACCCCTAATCTGCCCTCCCTAACATCGCCGACACCTAACTTCAAACATTAACCCCTAATCTGCGGACTGGAGCTCACCGCTATTCTAATAAATGTATTAACCCCTAAAGCTAAGTCTAACCCTAACACTAACACCCCCCTAAATTAAATATAATTTAAATCTAACGAAATTAATTAACTCTTATTAAATAAATTATTCCTATTTAAAGCTAAATACTTACCTGTAAAATAAATCCTAATATAGCTACAATATAAATTATAATTATATTATAGCTATTTTAGGATTTATATTTATTTTACAGGTAACTTTGTATTTATTTTAACCAGGTACAATAGCTATTAAATAGTTAAGAACTATTTAATAGCTAAAATAGTTAAAATAATTACAAAATTACCTGTAAAATAAATCCTAACCTAAGTTACAATTACACCTAACACTACACTATCAATAAATGAATTAAATACAATATCTACAAATAAATACAATGAAATAAACTAACTAAAGTACAAAAAATAAAAAAGAACTAAGTTACAAAAAATAAAAAAATATTTACAAACATAAGAAAAATATTACAACAATTTTAAACTAATTACACCTACTCTAAGCCCCCTAATAAAATAACAAAGCCCCCCAAAATAAAAAATGCCCTACCCTATTCTAAATTACAAAAGTTCCGATCAGCCAATAGAATGCAAGCTCAATCTGATTGGCTGATCGGATCGGCCAATCGGATTGAACTTGATTCTGATTGGCTGATTCGATAAACCTAACACTAAGCCCCTGAAGATCTTCCTACCTTGTCTTCACCTCACCGGGTATCACACCGATCCGTCCTGGCTCTGATATCTTCATCCAACCCAAGCGGGGGCTAGACATCCATCATCCGACGGCTGAAGAAGTCCAGAAGAGGGTCCAAAGTCTTCATCCTATCCGGGAAGAAGAGTAGATCCGGACCGGCAACCATCTTCTTCCAAGCGGCATCTTCTATCTTCATCCGATGAGGACCGGCTCCATCGTCAAGACATCCAGCGCGGACCCATCTTCTTCCGACGACGACTTCCCGACGAATGACGGTTCCTTTAAGGGACGTCATCCAAGATGGCGTCCCTCGAATTCCGATTGGCTGATAGGATTCTATCAGCCAATCGGAATTAAGGTAGGAAAATTCTGATCAGAATCAAGTTCAATCCCATTCGCCGATCCGATCAGCCAATCAGATTGAGCTCGCATTCTATTGGCTGATCGGAACTTTTGTAATTTAGAATAGGGTAGGGCATTTTTTATTTTGGGGGGCTTTGTTATTTTATTAGGGGGCTTAGAGTAGGTGTAATTAGTTTAAAATTGTTGTAATATTTTTCTTATGTTTGTAAATATTTTTTTATTTTTTGTAACTTAGTTCTTTTTTATTTTTTGTACTTTAGTTAGTTTATTTAATTGTATTTATTTGTAGATATTGTATTTAATTCATTTATTGATAGTGTAGTGTTAGGTGTAATTGTAGGTATTTTATTTAATTTATTTATTGATAGTGTAGTGTTAGGTTTAATTGTAACTTAGGTTAGGATTTATTTTACAGGTAAATTTGTAATTATTTTAACTATTTTAGCTATTAAATAGTTCTTAACTATTTAATAGCTATTGTACCTGGTTAAAATAAATACAAAGTTACCTGTAAAATAAATATAAATCCTAAAATAGCTATAATATAATTATAATTTATATTGTAGCTATATTAGGATTTATTTTACAGGTAAGTATTTAGCTTTAAATAGGAATAATTTATTTAATAAGAGTTAATTAATTTCGTTAGATTTAAATTATATTTAACTTAGGGGGGTGTTAGTGTTAGGGTTAGAGTTAGCTTTAGGGGTTAATACATTTATTAGAATAGCGGTGAGCTCCAGTCGGCAGATTAGGGGTTAATGTTTGAAGTTAGGTGTCGGCGATGTTAGGGAGGGCAGATTAGGGGTTAATACTATTTATTATAGGGTTAGTGAGGCGGATTAGGGGTTAATAACTTTATTATAATAGCGGTGCGGTCCGCTCGGCAGATTAGGGGTTAATAAGTGTAGGCAGGTGGAGGCGACGTTGTGGGGGGCAGATTAGGGGTTAATAAATATAATATAGGGGTCGGCGGTGTTAGGGGCAGCAGATTAGGGGTACATAGGGATAATGTAAGTAGCGGCGGTTTACGGAGCGGCAGATTAGGGGTTAATAATAATATGCAGAGGTCAGCGATAGCGGGGGCGGCAGATTAGGGGTTAATAAGTGTAAGGTTAGGGGTGTTTAGACTCGGGGTACATGTTAGAGTGTTAGGTGCAGACGTAGGAAGTGTTTCCCCATAGACAACAATGGGGCTGCGTTAGGAGCTGAACGCGGCTTTTTTGCAGGTGTTAGGTTTTTTTTCAGCTCAAACAGCCCCATTGTTTTCTATGGGGGAATCGTGCACGAGCACGTTTTTGAGGCTGGCCGCGTCCGTAAGCAACTCTGGTATCGAGAGTTGAAGTTGCGTTAAATATGCTCTATGCTCCTTTTTTGGAGCCTAACGCAGCCATTCTGTGGACTCTCAATACCAGAGTTATTTAAAAGGTGCGGCCAGAAAAAAGCCAGCGTTAGCTACGCGGGTCGTTACCGACAAAACTCTAAATCTAGCTATAATTTTATAATTTGTTCTTTGTTCTCTTGCTATTTTTATTTGAAAAAGAAGGCATCTAAGCTAAGGAGCCAGCAAATTATTGGTTCAGAACCATGGACAGCACTTGTTTATTGGTGCTGTCCAATCAGCAAGGACAACCTAGGTTGTTCACCAAAAATGGGCCGGCATCTAAACTTACATTCTTGCTTTTCAAATAAACATACCAAGAGAATGAAGAAAATTTGATAATAGGAGTAAATTAGAAAGTTGCTTAAAATTGCATGCTCTATCTGAATCACGAAAGAAAAAAATTGGGTTCAGTGTCCCTTTAAGATAGCCTGCTTCAGTTTCCTTTTGCATTTTTAATTTTTTACTCATTTAATCATGGGCCCCAAAGTGGTCGTTCATATTTCATACCCCTTTAGTACACCCTTTAGCTACAAGGGCAGTGGTCCAAAAGTGGCCTCTATATTTTAGATGGGGATGTCATTTTTCTAATAATTTTAAATACTTTGGGGATCAATCAGTAAAATATTATATTAGTCATATGGCCCAAAAGTGGCCTTTATTGTAACTAACAGTTTACATAGATCTTATTATCCAGATGGTCCATGAGGGGCCAGAAAAGTAGTTACCTCAATACTGAAGTTCATTCACAGTAAAAAAAAAAAAAAAAAGGTTTCATTTAATTTGTTTCGCCTTGTATAGATGTACCATTGGCATATTAATGTTTCCTACTTTGTTTTCTATGGTATTGTCTTCTTGAGTTTTTTTATGATATGGAAAATGCTATCTGTATCTTTTTTCCAAAAGCCTAAATAAAATATTATATATATATATATATATATATATATATACACACATGTTCTGCCAATTTTGCACAGTATATACAGTAGACAGCATTTATCTCCCTCTCACATAAAACAAAGTTGTATAAACCAGAGCAGGTTTAATCTAAAGCAGCATGAACATAAAACTAAACAGTTTAGTATCAAATTTTCATTTTTTTATGTTGCATAGGTAGTAACCCTGACAACTAACCATCAGTGGCCTTTAGCTGATAAAGAGGTCAGTCATTTGAAATAGCTTAATCGTCCTGCTGAAAATGCCAATTATACTGACCTAGTCAATTCTGCAGTATTTTCTATAGAAAAGCTATGTAATCAAGAGCTAGTGACAGTGGGGGGTAGAAGTGAGGCTTTTATTGAGGATTCAAAAACACATTTAGGAGTAAGGGAAAGAGCCAAAAATCCACTGTTGTGATCATGTTGAATCAAAAAGTAGCTTTTTCAGACAGAAAATAAGCTGAAAAGGCCTCAGCCAATATATTGTGTTCAAGGCCTATGTGTGTATTGTCTTTTCATGCATTGGGGCCAAATTATCAAGGGTCTTGCGGACTTGATCCGACAGTGCGGATCAGGTCCGCAAGACCTCACTGAATGCGGAGAGCAATACGCTCTACATATTTAGCATTGCACCAGTTACAAAGGGCTGCATGTGACCCATGACATTTCTGATGCCCTGATATATTTATTAAAGTCAATAAATGGCAAAATAAACACATTTCTTATATATAAAATTCAAGCACTGATAAATAAAGCTGCCAGGAAAATAAAATGTAGTGAGAAACATTGGAGGGTATCCCTGCTGATTCATCATTTCATAATGCAGTACTAGTATGTATACAGCTCCATAATGGATAAATAGAGTTTACTTTAAAGGGACATGAAACCCAAAAAAATTATTTCATGATTTAGGTAACACATACAATTTTGAACAACTTTTTAATTTACTTCTATTATCTAATTTCTTTCATTCTCTTGGTATCATTTGTTGAAGGAGCAGCAATGCACTACTGGTTTCTAACTGAACACATGGGTGAGCCAATGACAATCATATATATGAAGCCACCAATCAGCAGCTAGAACCTAGGTTCTTTGCTGCTCCTGAGGTTACCTAGATAAACCTTTCAGCAAAGTATAACACGAGAAGGAAGCACATTAAATAATAGAAGTAAATTGGAAAGTTGTTTAAAATTGTATTCTCTATCTGAATCATGAAAGAAAGTTTTTGGGTTTCATGTCCCTTTAAGAATGTGATCTCCATTCACCACAAGGTCTTACAAGGGAACCATGCCTTACATGTAAGCATTCTAATACAACTGGAGGGCTATGGGAAAACCAGTGATTCAAAGAATTGGTCACCAGGGGGCAGTGGAGTACTATTGGGAAACTTCTGTTGCAAAACACCTGTTCCAAGTGTTCAAACAAAAATAAAGTTGTTCTTATCATGCTGCTTCTTATATTATACATATAGCAGACATGCCCAAACAAAAATCACTGTGCACTAATTTGCATGTTTAATGACATTACAAAAATGCCATTGCTAGCAATAAAAAAGTGGAGAGAGTGTGAAGATGAAGAAGCAAGCAATGGGGGGGGGGGAAAGAAAAAGCATGGAAGAGTGTAAGAAGCAAACAAGATAGCAGATGAGGGGAGAGTTAACTAGGGGTGAAGGGTCTGAGAGATAAGGCAAGAAGAGGGAATGGGAAAGAATTAAGGGAAGTTAGGTTGAAGAGGAGAACAAAAGAGAATGCAGGGTAGAGAGGGAGACAGAGAAGAAAGAGGAAGAAGAGAGTGAAGGGAGGGAAAGAAGATAAAAGGGAGGGAGATAATGGGGGGGGGAGAGTAAGAGGAAGGAAAGGAGTATTAGAAGGGAGCAAGGGAAGGCAAGAGAAGAGAGCAGAACAGAAGGAAGCAAGAGGGAGAATTATTGGAGGGTAGAGAGTAGAGAGAGGGACTTATTAAGATTTAGTGTAGAGAACAATCTAACATGCTGTATCATAAATGTTTTAATACTACCTAGAGTCAGACCATATGCTGCAGTCACAGGCACAGAAGTTGTACAGAGAAAAGAGGAAATAGAGATTCCCTATCAGACAGTGATCTGCAGCTCAGTACTCACAATTCTTACAGCCTCACTTTCAGCTGTGTCTCCCTATCTTTTTCTGCACAACATAATCAGGTGACTCCCTCACCCATTAAAAACTTCTGGCTGCTGCACTGAGTAGTCACAGCAGCTGATGATGAGTAACTTAAAGTGAAATTCAGCCATAGCGTTTTTGAAATGCTAGGGTTGACTGTTGAAACAAATAAAGGGCACTTTCAAAAACGCTATGGTTGACTTTACCTTTAAGCAAAAACAGGTCCTCAAACTAAACAAGTTCTACACCCTTAAATGTAAATTATCAGACAGGGAGAACTAAAAATGTAAACCGTCATATCATACAGGCCCATTGTGTGGTTTCATAGGTCCGATATAGTATTCTTGTTGTGTCTTTAAAGGGACATTAACAATTTGAGATGGTAATTTGAAATGATAAATTATTATTATTTATTTTGTCCCCTTATCCGGTAATTCAACTCTGAAATTGTGAGCTTTCCAGTTCCTGTTAGAAATGGAAGTACAGAACACTGTTATATTCTCCACAGCCATTGGCTGCACACGCTTGTGACCTATTTCTAACTGTCTCTAATTGGCCACAGTATCGAAGGTAACCTAAGTTACAACATGGCAGCTGCCATTGTTTTATAGACACTAAGGGGCCGATTTATTAAAGTGCGAGCGGACATGATAGCAGGGGATAGCAGGGGGTGTCAATCAGCCCGATCATATAGGATCGCCTCAGAGTAGGCGGACAAGTTATGGAGCAGTGGTCTTTAGACTGCCTCTTATATAACTGCTGTTTCCGGCGAGCGCCAAAATAGGGGCATCAAGCTCCATTTGGAGTTTGATAATTCGGCCCCTAAAACTTTACACTTATTTTGTCAATATTTAATCAACTAATGAAATTTTAAAAAATACATCTATATGTTATTCTCAGACTAATCTTTTCTTTGAATGCATTATTCTATCTAGCATTTATTTAGTGTTTAATGTCCCTTGTGTGCTGAGTGCCTCGGTGGGTCGAGACACTTAATTAGTAATAAAAATTTAAAAAAATATATGTAAAAATAGGTTTTAATATAAAATAAAGCCCCATATAGTCCCCTCTCCCCCACCCACATGAGGCTTCAAAGATGGCGATGCCCAGTGCATCATGGGGCCTCTGGGGGTGTCCCTAGCCTGCCTCATCATAGGGGCAGGCTAGGGTCATTCAATCTGAGCTTGCCACAATAAAAAAATGATAATAAAATATTTAATTTGTCTGATCATGTCAATATTTGTAAATATTGACACTGATCAGTGTGGATCTCCCTCCCTCTCCTCACTTGCATTTTTGTTGGAGAAAGAGAGAGAGATTTATTTAATATATTTGATAAAAAACCAAAGGTTCTTTTCAGAGCCATTAACCCCTAGCTTGCCAGTGATCACTATAAATCACTGGCAGTAGCATAGCTGTACTTTTCTGCTATCTGCATTTTTTTAGGGGTTCATTTTTTTTTAGTATTTTTTTGTGAGAACCAAAGGCTCTTTTCAGAGCTATTTAGTTCATTTAAATTTAAATTTTGTGTGGATTTTTTTTTTTAGTATTTTTTTTTTCTGTGACAGATAAAATAATGTCACAGAGAATATATAGTGCTGAGGAGGCGTATGCCATCCTTGCATCAGAGTTAGATGCCTCTATGTCTGACTCAGACCACAATTTTAACCCTGCCATATGCTCAGATACATCATTAGATGCAGTCTCAACTGATAGGGATGTATCTGTGGCTGCTAGCCCCCCTGCCAGAAGGAGGCGTGTTGCTGCCATTGCTGCTGAAGAGTGGGTAACGCCTGATCTCCAGAGGCCAGATAGCCCACCCTTCACAGCAAATCCTGGCATCAATATGGATGTTGCCGGTTTTAGCCCCCAACAGTTTCTGGAGGTGTTTCTGGGCGATGATGTATTGGGGAACATTGTCGCCCAAACTAATTTTATATGCCCATCAGTTTCGTGCTGCAAAGTCAGACTCGTATTTGGCAAAGCAGCAATGGGCCCCTATCAATGGGCCAGAATTTAAAAAATTCTGGGCATTGACTATGCTGATGGGCATCATAAAGAAACCCTCCATTCACTCCTGCTGGAGCAGTAGCCCCATCTGCTCTACCCCCATTTTCTCCCAGAGTATGTCGAGGAAAAGGTATGAAATGATTCTACATTTCATGCACTTCAGCGACAACAGCCTGTGCCCCCCTAGGGAGCATCCCCAATTTGACAGGCTGTATAAAATCCACCCCCTGATTACCCACTTTGCTGCCAGGTTTGCAGAGGCTTATACACCTGGAAGGAATATATGCGTGGATGAATCCCTGATGAAGTATAAGGGAAGGCTGGGATTCAAACAGTATATTCATTTCAAGCGCTCCAGGTATGGGCTAAAGGTGTATAACCAGACCAAAAACGAACTCCGGATTAGGTAAAAGAACCGTTTCTTTATTCTCCATATAAAAAGTCAAACATAGGCATAAAAACAAGGGCACAGTACAAGGGTAGACTCAGTCTGACATGTTTCGGCCTTGGCTGGCCTTATTCATAGAACTAATGGTCAAGGTAAAACCTGTGGCCTTATACCACTCCCTGTAACATGATTGGCTGTCTGTGCTGCAGTAATTAAGAATTAAATATGTAGCTTCCCTGAGAGCTTGGTAATTTTATTAACTAACATTATGTTAATAAAGAGTGTTTTCATTTCCTTAATGTCATTAGACTATGTTTATGAAAAAGTTTCAATATTGGCTTTAGGTCATTTTATACCAATTAAGGACATTACTAGTAAGAACTTGAAAATACTGAGAAACATAAATATACTCAAAAGTCCATTGATGGGGTGTTATCAGCTTATAAATACTACATAGAGCTGTTTACCTATATAGGAATAGTAACAATCTCCTTGTTCTTAGATACATATATATCCTATTATATATCTACCCCTTACAATATCAAATTTATGGGGGACTGATCATATCTATGTAAATATACTGGATCCTATGTACTATGTACTTATTTAACTGACTTCTTGCTAACCCATGTGACACTCCTAAGCTATATATTTTAAATTGGTATAATGATAAGTCAATCAAAAGGAGGATGATCAGTACAAAATGGTATTTCAACCACAGGTAGAGGAGAAGAGTTCGGATTAACACCAAAAGTTAATCAGATCACTTTCGATGTTCATGCCTTTTGGACTTCGTGTATACAATTTAAATATCCAAAAGGCCTCCTTTTTATACAATTCCATAATCCTATTTCCTCCTCTAGGTTTATTCTTAACCAAATCAATAATCATCCAAGCAAATGAATTGATATTTTTATCATGCTCATGTATAAAGTGCTTTGACGCATCTGTGGCCATTCTACCTCTTTCTATATCATTGAGGTGCTCACGTATACGTTCTCGAACCTCACGTGTTGTGCACCCCACATATTGCTTTTTGCATGAGGTGCACGTTATGACATAGATTGCAAAATCAGAGCGACAGTTAGTGCAATAATTACAGTCAAATACCCGTTGTGTATAGTTAGATTGAAACACCTTGCCAACAGTGGTATGGTTGCATGCTGTACAACTATGTAAGCCACATTTATAGTGGCCTTTACAGCTCAACCAACTACTCTTTTTGGGAGGTTTTCTTAGGGCACTAGGTGAGACTGGGTATACACAGGCCTTCCGAGTGTATGAGGGAAAGGATAGCCACCTTGACCCTCCAGGTTGGAACCACTGGCAAGATTGTCTGGGACCTGATATTACCCCTAATGAACAAAGGGTACCACTTGTATTTAGATAATTTTTATACAAGTGTCCTTTTGTTCAAGCTACTGTATTGCATTGATTTTTAATCTTTATAATGAAAAAAACTGAAATTATAAGCAGAAGAATCAAACTGAAACAGTTGCCTGAAGTACTTTTCTACCAAAAACTGCTTCTGAAGAAGAGAAAACATCAAAATGTTAGAATTTAGTAAAAGTATGCAAAAAGACCAAGTTGCTGCTTTGCAAATCTGATCAACAGAAGCTTCATTCTTAAAAGCCCAGGAAGTAGAAACTGACCTAGTAGAATGAGCTGTAATCCTCTGAGGCGGGGATTTACCCGACTCCAAATAAGCATGATGAATCAAAAGCTTTAACCAAGATGCCAAAGAAATGGCAGAAGCCTTCTGACCTTTCCTAGAACCAGAAAAGATAACAAATAGACTAGAAGTCTTTCTGAAATCTTTAGTAGCTTCAACATAATATTTCAAAGCTCTTACCACATCCAAAGAATGTTTAGGATTAGGACACAACGAAGGGACAACAATTTCTCTACTAATGTTATTGGAATTCACAACTTTAGGTAAAAATGTAAATGAAGTCCGCAAAACCGCCTTATCCTGATGAAAAATCATAAAAAGAGACTCATAAGAAAGAGCAGATAATTCAGAAACTCTTCTAGCAGAAGAGATGGCCAAAAGGAACAACACTTTCCAAGAAAGTAGTTTAATGTCCAAAGAATGCATAGGCTCAAATGGAGGAGCCTGTAACGCCTTCAAAACCAAATTTAGATTCCAAGGAGGAGAAATTGATTTAATGAAAGGCTTGATACGAACCAAAGCCTGTACAAAACAATGAATATCAGGAAGATTAGCAATTTTTCTGTGGAACAGAACAGAAAGAGCAGAGATTTGTCCTTTCAAGGAACTTGTAGACAAACCCTTATCCAAACCATCCTGAAGAAACTGTAAAATTCTAGGAATTCTAAAAGAATGCCAAGAGAATTTATGAGAAGAACACCATGAAATGTAAGTCTTTCAAACTCGGTAATAAATCTTTCTAGAAACAGATTTGCGTGCCTGCAACATAGTATTAATCACTGAGTCAGAGAAACCTCTATGACTAAGCACTAAGCGTTCAATCTCCATACCTTCAAATTTAATGATTTGAGATCCTGATGGAAAAAATGGGCCTTGAGATAGAAGGTCTGGCCTTAACGGAAATGGCCAAGGTTGGTAACTGGACATCCGAACAAGATCCGTATACCAAAACCTGTGTGGCCATGTTGGAGCCACCAGCAGTACAAATGAACGCTCCATTATGATTTTGGAAATCACTCTTGGAAGAAGAACTAGAGGCGGAAAGACATAAGCAGGTTGATAACTCCAAGGAAGTGACAACGCATCCACTGCTTCTGCCTGAGGATCCCTGGACCTGAACAGATACCTGGGAAGTTTCCTGTTTAGATGAGAAGCCATCAGATCTATTTCTGGAAGCCCCCACATCTGAACAATCTGAAAAAACACATCTGGGTGAAGAGACCACTCTCCCGGATGTAAAGTCTGGCAACTGAGATAATCCGCTTCCCAATTGTCTATACCTGTTATATGGACCGCAGAGATTAGACAGGAGCTGGATTCTGCCCATGCAAGTATCCAAGATACTTCTTTCATAGCTTGAGGACTGTGAGTCCCACCTTGATGATTGACATACGCCACAGTTGTGACATTGTCTATCTGAAACCAAATAAACGGTTCTCTCTTCAGAAGAGGTCAAAACTGAAGAGCTCTGAGAATCGCACAGAGATCCAAAATATTGATTGGTAATCTCGCCTCTTGAGATTTCCAAACCCCCTGTGCTGTCAGAGATCCCCAGACAGCTCCCCAACCTAAAAGACTCACATCTGTTGTAATCACAGTCCAGGTTGGACGAACAAAAGAGGCCCCTTGAACTAAACGATGGTGATCTAACCACCAAGTCAGAGATAGTGGAATATTGGGATTTAAGGATATTAATTGTGATATCTTTGTATAATCCCTGCACCATTGGCTCAGCATACAAAGTTGAAGAGGTCTCATGTGAAAACGAGCAAAGGGGATCGCGTCCGATGCTGCAGTCATGAGACCTAAAACCTCCATGCACATAGTTACTGAAGGGAATGATTGAAACTGAAGGTTCCAACACGCTGAAACCAATTTCAGACGTCTTTTGTCTGTTAGAGACAAAGTCATGAATACTGAATCTATTTGGAATCTTAAAAAGGTTACCCTTGTCTGAGGAATCAAGGAACTTTTTGGTAAATTGATCTTCCAACCATGTCTTTGAAGAAACAACACTAGTTGATTTGTGTGAGATTCTGCAGAATGTAAAGACTGAGCAAGTACCAAGATATCGTCCAAATAAGGAAACACCGCAATACCCCGCTCTCTGATTACAGAGAGTAGGGCACCGAGAACCTTTGAAAAGATCCTTGGAGCTGTTGCTAGGCCAAAAGGAAGAGCAACAAATTGGTAATGCTTGTCTAGAAAAGAGAATCTCAGAAACTGATAGTGATCTGGATGAATCAGAATATGAAGATATGCATCCTGTAAGTCTATTGTGGACATATAATGCCCTTGCTGAACAAAAGGCAGAATAGTCCTTATAGTCACCATCTTGAATGTTGGTATTCTTACATAACGATTACAAATTTTTAGATCCAGAACTGGTCTGAAAGAATTCTCCTTCTTTGGAACAATGAACAGATTTGAATAAAACCCCAGACCCCGTTCCTGAAAAGGAACTGGCACAATTACCCCAGATAACTCCAGGTCTGAAACACACTTCAGGAAAGCCTGAGCCTTTACTGGGATGCGTGGGAGAAAAAAACTTCTCACAGGCGGTCTTACTTTGAAATCTATTCTGTACCCTTGAGAAACAATGTTCTGAATCCAATGATTTTGGATTGAATTGATCCAAACATACTTGTAAAATCTTAGTCTGCCCCCTACCAGCTGCGCTGGAATGAGGGCCGCACCTTCATGCGGACTTGGGGGCTGATTTTGAATTTTTAAATGGCTTGGATTTATTCCAGACTGGAGAAGGCTTCCAATTGGAAACCGTTCCTTTAGGGGAAGGGTCAGGTTTCTGTTCCTTATTCTGACGAAAGGAACAAAAACAGTTAGCAGCCCTATATTTACCCTTAGATTTTTTATCCTGAGGCAAAAAAGCTCCCTTTCCCCCCAGTGACAGTTGAAATTATAGAATCCAACTGAGAACCAAATAATTTATTACCTTAGAAAGAAAGAGATAGCAACGTTGACTTAGAAGTCATATCAGCATTCCAAGATTTAAGCCATAAAGCTCTTCTAGCTAAAATAGCTAAAGACATATACCTGACATCAATTCTAATGATATAAAAAATGGCATCACAAATGAAATTATTAGCATGTTGAATTAGCTTAACAATGCTATACACATTATGATCTGGTACTTGTTGCGCTAAAGTTTCCAACCAAAAAGTTGAAGCCGCAGCAACATCAGCCAAAGAAATAGCAGGCCTAAGAAGATGACCTGAACATAAATAAGCCTTCCTTAGATAAGATTCAAGCTTCCTATCTAAAGGATCTTTAAAAGAAGTACTATCTGCCGTAGGAATAGTAGTATGCTTTGCAAGAGTAGAGATGGCCCCATCAACTTTGGGGATCTTTTCCCAAAACTCCAATCTATCAGTCGGCAAAGGATACAGTTTCTTAAACCTTGAAGAAGGATTAAATGAAGTACCCAGACTATTCCATTCCCTAGAAATTACATCTGAAATAGCATCAGGAACTGGAAAAACCTCTGGAATAACTACATGAGGTTTAAAAACCGAATTTAAACGTTTACTGGTTTTAATAACAAGAGGACTAGTCTCCTCCATATCTAATGCAATCAACACCTCTTTTAATAAGGAACAAATATACTCCATTTTAAATAAGTATGAAGATTTATCAGTGTCAATATCTGAGGCAGAATCTTCTGAACCAGATAGATCCTCATCAGAGATAGATAAATCTCTGATAGAATGCTGTCGGTCATTTAAAACTTCATTGAATTTATGAGAAGTTTTAAAAGACCTTTTACGTTTATTAGAAGGTGGTATAACAGACAGAGCCTTCTGAATAGAATTAGAAACAAATTCTCTCACATTAACAGGAATATCCTGAACATTAGATGTTGAAGGAACAACAACAGGTAATGGATTACTACTAATGGAAATATTGTCTGCGTTTGAAAGTTTATCATGACAACTAACACAAACTACAGCCGGAGGAACAGTTACCACAAGTTTACAACAAATGCACTTAGCTTTGGTAGAACCGACATCAGGCAGCAGCATTCCAGAAGTAGATTCTGAGACAGGGTCAGATTGAGACATCTTGCAATATTATCATATTATATGCTTTATATCACAGTTTCAGGAATGGGAAAAAATGCAAACAAAATAAGCCTCTGGAAACCAGAAGCAAAATGAAATAAGGACTTAAATAATGTCAAAAATCTGGCACCAAGTATGACGCCCACAACTGACAAAATATTTTTTGGCGCCAAGAACGTCTGCAACAAACACGAGCGTCATAGATGACGCAACTACGTGAAAACTTTCGGCGCCAACTAAGACACCGGAAATGACGAAATTACGTCAACAAACGTAATTCTCGCGCCAAAAAAGCCTTGCGCCAAAAATGACGCAACAAATTATAGCATTTTGCGCTCCCGCGAGCCTAACAGCCCGCAATTTAGAAAAGAAAGTCAATTTGAAAAATTTTCAGGTAAGAAAAAATTGATTTCTTTGTTTGTTTTTTATATGCATTTCCCAAAATGAAACTGACAGTCTGTAAGAAGGAAATATACTGATTAACCTGAATCACGGCAAATATAAGTACAAAACATATATTTAGAACTTTACATATAAAGTGCCAAACCATAGCTGCCTAAATATGTATATGTATGTATATGTGTGTATATATGTATTTATATTTGTATATACGTATTTACAGAATATAAACACTTAAATACATATGCATACATATATAGACATATATATATAAGTGCATTGGAGCCCTTTGCAGTTAAGTAGATGAAAACATGAAAAACATATTTATGCAATATTCATAAGTGTTTAACTATGTATTTACTATATAAATCTCTATGTTAAAGCCCTTTGCAGTCTTTTTTTATATATAACACCTGAGACCTCATATCTTTGAGCCCTTATAACTTTTTAATGCCATATTTTTATTTCATATTTTTGTATCAGATAGTGTTATTATGAGTGTAACTGTACTTTTAAATGTTGATGTGTTTTGTAAATTCAGCAACGTATATCAAGGGAATTAAGCACATTTGATAATAGGAGTAAATTGGAAAATCATTTAAAATTGCCTGTAATATTCTATCTAAATCCGGAATGAACAAAAATGGGTTTTATATCCCTTTAGTAGGTCCCATACGATGTAACCTGTAGTGTACTGCAAACATTTAACAATAAATGCTCTCAAGAATTAGAACATTATATTTTTTTTATCAAGGCAAAGAATTTACTAGACATGTGCAAAAATGCATACTTTATTATTCAGTTTGTAAACAAATAATGTAGTTATCCTCTATCTATGGCAATTACTTTGATCTGACACCAGATAAAAGAGCAATTTAAAATATCTAAATAGCTGATTTCTAAGTTTTAATAGGGCTGTTTTTCAGGTTCTCAGTATACTGTAAATAAGCCTTCTTTACTAGGTGTGTTACAGTATGATGAGCTTGTAGGCAACTTGGTAAATGGAGGCCTGCACTGAATTAAGCATGGACATAACTGCTAGAGGTTTTCGGGTGATCCAGTTGCTGCTGGGTGATTTGGGTGATCCAGTTGCTGCTATCATTGAGATATTCTTTGTGTCCTCATATTTAAATATACAAACATATGTATTGCAGATATGTGCAGAACATCTGACCATTTAATAGTTTTAGGTAGGAACACTTTTACTATGTCAAGGGCACTTGGCAATCAGGCAAAATTTTGAATCTTATGATATATGGAAGCCTTATTATTCTGTAATAGTTCTGCTTACATACAAACCCAGTACAAAAAGAGTGGTGTCTTGCAAGGGAATAATATATTGTAATACTACAAAGTGTTTTTTCACTATAGGCAGGTTGTTTCGCCCTCGTTGGGGCTCTTCAGTATGATGTAGGTGCTATGTTCAAGCATTGATTTTAGGTTTACGGCTATATGCCAGTTTTGCTGATGATTACATTAATTTTGGTAACCACACTTACAAAGCGTGAAATTAATGCTTGAGCAGAACAGCAGCGCCAACCATAGACAGCCTGTTTGGCCCATTTGGGGCTCATTCCTCCATTGTATTAATCTTAGCAAAAAATAAATGTACTTATCTGTGCAAAATTGCAACTTACAATTCAAAATCCATTTCAATATAATGGGCAGCCCTGTAGCAAAAGGGTGGAATGCTCGAGGACATCAGCATCAACCATAATGACTTGAGTGAGAAAGAGTCCCAAAGTAGCGAAACAGGCTGCCTATGGTTGATGCTGTGTTATTTAAGCCTCATGTATTTCACAGTTTGCTATACTACTGGTTTAAACATACAGAAGCATAAGGGGTGCCATATTAAAATGCATTTTGAATTAGTAATACTCTGTGGGATAATTTGTATATTCTATGCATTGTATATTTATTCCTTGCTGAACTAATTAAATGGAGGGTTTATCTCACTCTATTAACAACAATACATTTATTTGGTACAATGGGAGTCCCTGCTCTAAAGGATTTCCATGGGTGTAAGTGCAGACCCTGTTCCAAGGAGCTTACAATCTAGTGTTTCAGTGCTTTGCTCAAAGAGCTTACATTCTTGTATTTAAGGAGAACTTACCTCTGGATACTTACAGTGTAAAGAAATAAAAGAAATCCCTGATGTAAGACTGCACTCAGCATGTGACATAACACTAGTCCCTCTGAAATCTTCAATCTTCCTGCCACTGCCATAGAGTATTCCAGTCTTTGTTATACTGCTTGCCAGATATGAATCAGTCTATGCACATCTTGTAAGGGTTTTTCATCCAATGCAAGAACATAGGTGCATGACACACTGTACCTTATAATGCAGTTTTTTTTTTCAATTTTTAATCTGAGGTATAAAATACAGGACCATCCCATGACCTATCAAATCGTGTGCTTTACTAGGACTCTCTGCTTCAAAAATCCAACAGTAGTACTTGTCCCACAGTGACTGTAGTCATTCAAGTTTAGTTTCACAGATATAATAGTCCTTGTTCCAGGTTGCTGCAGTTCTCAGATAAAATTGTAAACCAGCTGCAAGGTGCTTATTGGTGTCCCTACGTCAAGGCATTGCATTGAGGATATAAGTGCAAACATATTAATCATATCATTGTATTCTCTTCACCAAGATCCTTAACATTATTACATTAAACAGATATGTGCAGTAAGAATGGATTTAAGCCATTCAATTTGATTTAATATCAGTTTATTAAAGTTATAGCAGTGTAAGTGTAATTATGCTTTATTGTTGGTGTTATGACTCAAGTTCTAGTGTCACAGAGATGATTTGTATATTGTATATCAATAAGCCTTGAAAAGTACAGAAAGCTTTAAACATACAGAACCAAATTAAAGCTAAAGATTTCTATGAAATGGGAAAGTAAAGAAAAAGCATGACAGAAATGTGAGAAATGATCTGACCTCACTGCACATGTCTGTAGGCTCTTGGAGCAGGATCTGTATTTACAATTTAATGTGGTAATGGGATGTCTTGCTCAAAGAGCTAACAAACTTGTTAATCTCAGAAAAATCTTACCTTAGATACTTACAGTTTAGTAATATAAAAATCCTTGAAGGACATCTGCTATCAGTGCGTATACTGCTGGCCAGATGCGCATCAGTCTGTTCATCCGGGTCAATTAGAACAAACAGCTGCATCAGATGCTGCACCTTACAGTACAGTGTTTCATGAGGTTCCCAGCACCAGTGAGTTTGCATCGTGAGGACATCTGCCATCAGCTCAAATACTGCTGGCCAGATGCGCATCAGTCTGATCTGAATTTATTTCAGATCCTCAGTTGCCTTTTCTTCATCCGGGTCAAGCAGAACAAAGAGCTGCATCAGATGCTGCACCTTACAGTACAGTGTTTAATGAGGGTCCAAGCACCAGTGAGTTTGCAGTGTGAGGACATCTGCCATCAGCGTGAATACTGCTGGCCAGATGCACATCATTCTAATCTGAATTAATTTCAGATTGCATGGTCTTTTCTTCATCGGGGTCAAGCAGAACTAACAGCTGCATCAAATGCTGCACCTTACAGTACAGTGTTTAATGAGGTTCCCAGCACCAGTGAGTTTGCAGCGTGAGGACATCTGGCATCAGCGCGTATACTGCTGGCCAGATGCGCATCATTCTGATCTGAATTTATTTCAGATTGCCAGTTGTCTTTTCTTCATCTGGGTCAAGCAGAACAAACAGCTGTATCAGATGCTGCACCTTACAGTACAGTGTTTAATGAGGGTCCAGCACCAGTTGGTTTGCAGCGTGAGGACATCTGCCATCAGCGCGTATACTGCTGGTCAGATGCGCATCAGTCTGATCTGAAATGATTTCAGATCACCAGTTGCCTTTTCTTCATTCGGGTCAAGCAGAAAAAAACAGCTGCATCAGACAGTGCAGTGTTTAATGAGGGTCCCAGTACCAGAGAGTGTGCAGCGTATAAATTGCAGACCCATACCGTGGGGTTTATATTCTAGGCCTTTACTAGAAGTCCTTGCTTTAGAGCATTTGCAGACTAATAATGCAGTAATTCTTACCATCCTTAAAGCTGGTTTAAAGCCTTTACTGCCAGCTGCAAGTCTTATAAAGATATGTAGAGGAAGCACAGAAAGGCATTGGTGTGTCCTACAGTTTTGGCTATAATACTTATAATGCTATAATATGTTTAAAAAAATATATTTGTAAATAT
Organism: Bombina bombina; assembly: GCF_027579735.1. Lineage (NCBI taxonomy): Eukaryota > Metazoa > Chordata > Amphibia > Anura > Bombinatoridae > Bombina > Bombina bombina. The sequence goes on from NC_069501.1 coordinate 621,875,296, forward strand.
TATATTTAATAAATTATATTTATTTTGAAATAAAGGTGTGAAGATAATATTGATCATTATTATGTAAGGTTTGTATGCTATGTTGAGTACTGGTGCCCATAGGAAGCTACAAAGTTTAAGCTATTACTTCTGTCATTTATCTGTATTATTTTACAATGTATATAAATGTGATTTAGTATTATTCAGTTACTGAGTTGGGGTGATCATGGTAACACTACCTGTAGTAATTGGTTTTCATACCTGCAGCTCCTACTGGATGCCATTTGCATTGTGTTGGAGGTAGTCACTGTTCTTCTCACCAGCACATATACAGAGTTGTAGTTGTAAAGTCTAGCCCAGTCAAAACTGAGGCTCAGCAGGATCAGTCTGGCAACTCTAGTAAAGTGAGCAGCAGTTATGAGGGTGGTTGCTTTGTGTTGTCAGTTGGTTTTGTGACATAACTGCTGCATCACATAAGCCACTCCCCTAAGAATGTTACCATGACAACCAGGCATCACATTATACCATGACTGTCAGTTTAGCTTGTTATTAGTGTAGTTAATTAAGCATAATAAAACAACTTTGGAATATACTCATTATTTATTTTGCCTTTTTTCATGTAATTAGCTCTGAAAATTGTACATTGAGTTGGAACTGCATCCTGCTGACTTTTCAGAGCTAACTCTGCAACAAATATTTTCCTAATTAGTTTAATAGATAACAACGGCAAAACAATTCATTTTATGCTAACTTAATGGCAATGATTAGCCTTGTTGTCTGCCGACTCAAACTTATGTTGGCTCCTCCAAATAAGGTGAGTATTGGGTGCAGTTTTTCTATTGAAAACTAATTGCAGTAAACAGGATTTTATTTTGATAAACAAATGTTTACACTTGGCTGATATGTTATTCTATAGGACAGTAACAGAAATGTCTCCTATTTACAATGTGTTTACTGTCCCTTTAAGTTCTAACAAAACTCCCATTATAAATCCTGAGCTTCCAGTGCTTATATGTTGAGAATAGATTATTAAAATGTCATGAACTGCTATGGTCTGGTAATAGCTACAGAGCTATGACTGAGCCTCAGGATCATGTCATGTGATTACCGCTGGGGTTACCAGCCATAGTAATTAGCATATGTAATTGTGCAGTATAGCTATGAAACTACAGGTGCTAGGTCTGTCATTACTTAATAGTAGAGTCCCCACATTTAGAAGCCTTTATGTCTGTATCAATTTTATATTAATTATAGCTGATCTGAACCATACAAATAGGGTGTCCGGTATTTTAGCAGGCTGTTCAGTACAGGCCTCACCACCAAATTGTCTGAATATGTTGATCAAATTTTGAAACCCATGGTTCCATGTTTACGGTCATATGTGAGGGATACAATACATATTTTGAAACTCACGAAAGATATAGAATGGAAACAGGATTTCATTTGGGTCACAATGGATGTTTGTTCGCTGTACACCTCAATTCCACATTTGTTGGGAATCACGGCTGTGAAGTATTTTGCCAATAAAAGCGGATACATAAATGAGACCCAAATGAGTTTCCTAGAGAGGGCTATGGAGTTTATTCTAACAAAAAATTATTTTGTATTTGAAAACAAATATTTCCTCCAAATAAGAGGTACCGCTATGGGTACAAAATTCGCCCCCACGTTTGCGAACCTTTATATGGGGTGGTGGGAGGATCTATTTGTTTTCAGCACAAATAACCCTTTTAAACATAACATAATAGAGTGGTATCGTTATATAGACGACGTGCTCATGATATGGCACGGCTCCAATGAGGAATTGAATAAATTTGTTGAATATACTAATAAAAATTTATTAAACCTAAAATTTACAATGGAATGGAGTAAGGATAGGGTTAACTTTTTAGATCTTGAAATTATACAAGAAAATGGAAGGGTCTACACGAATCTATATAGGAAACCCACTGACACAAACGGATATCTCCATGCCAGCAGTGGCCATCATAATAAATGGCTCAAAAATATCCCCCTAGGACAATTACAGAGAGCGAGACGTAACTGTACTAAACAGGATGATTATGAAATAGCTGCAGGGGTGATTAGAAATAGATTTTTAGCAAAGGGATACGAGAATAAGGAATTAGTTAAAGTGCAAAATATCGTAGGGAATATGAATAGGGATGATCTTATTGGAGGTAATAATTTGAAAAAGAAGAATCATGATAGTAGTAAAAGGAAGATACAACTTGTAACAAAATTTAATAGAGCATCAAGGGAGATCGAGAAAGCCATGAAAAAACATTGGCCTATTATCATGCAGGATCCAGTACTAAGAGATATTCTGAACGATAGGGGACAAGCTATTTTCAAGAGAAATTCAAATGTTAAAAATAGAATTAGTCCTAGTATGCTGAAGTCGGAGAAATCCACAAATTGGCTAAAGAAAAACTCAGAGGGATTTTTCAAGTGTGGTAGGAAGAATTGTAATTGCTGTGCCCATATGGAAAAGAATAATGGTACCTTTGGAAGGAAAAAAGGTGATGATACATTTAAAATCAGATGTATGATGAATTGTAAAACATGCTATGTTGTCTATCTTTTAAGGTGTTCGTGTGACAAAATCTACGTAGGTCGCACGAAACGACCCGTGAAGACCAGATTTAACGAGCACCTGAGAAACATAGAGAACGGTTTAGATAATCATGGTGTACCAGCACACTTTCTTGAAGCCCATGATGGCGATAAAACAGGTTTGAGTGTTTTAGCAATTGAACATGTAAAAAACCCCATTAGGGGAGGAGATAGACTACTTCTTTTAAGGCAACGGGAGACCTACTGGATCCACAAGCTTGAAGCTGTGGGTCCAGGAGGTATGAATAGAGACATAGATTTAGCAGCATTTCTGGATACATGATCAATATTTAGCTACCTCTCAAAGGTACTTTTAGTCAATTTTACGTCATTTAGCCCCTTAATAGAAATTTACCTCTCCTAGTAACTATGTTCTTATATGTATAATGCATCTCTAAAGGGAAAGTAGATTATTCAGGGCTCTAGAAATAAATTATAACCATATATGTGGAGCCCTGATTCCAGCTGGGGTTTAGTCTCCCTAGATCTCTTAGAAATTTATACTTTCCCTATGAGAGTTTCTATATAGAAGTGTCCAAATAGGTTTTATTTAGTGCCTTATATATATATCTTCATTATTCTATCTTTTATAATATGCACTATCAATTTTAGTGATCATATATTTCTTCCTTAGATTAATTCTTAGTGGGCAGTAAAAATTGGTATGTTTATATATTTGTATCCTTTTTAGCAGGTGTAAATAGATAGATTATATTTATGAGTTTTTAACCTATTACTTAAGCACATGTACTATTTTTTATATTTATGTATGTGTTTTAACTAGCCTTTGAACATTTATTTGCTTTGTTTTTTTAGAATATTTCTTACATATAAAGCAGTTCTGTGATATTTTATGAAATTTGTATGCAATGTATTTGATGTATGTATATTTTAATTGCTATTAGATTAGGTGGATCATGTATAACCATAGGGATTATCTCATTTGTATGTGATAGAAACAGCCTACCTATAGATTGGGACATTAGCATATGTATATCGCTCACGCAAGATAGAGGGATATAAATAAGCTGTAAGAAGCAATGTGGGCATTGCCTCTGACGAAGCGAGGAGGAGCCTCGCGAAACGCGTTAGGCCACGCCCACTTTACGCTACGTAGGACGTACTCTGACGCTTGTGTTAGGACCTGGACTGGAGCCGGCTATTTGCAGTACAGCGTCTATCGCATTGTGAACAGAGAGGGTCCGTTTTCCATGAGAGGGTTTACCCGCTGGCTATCGAATAATCTGGGAGAGAGAGAGGAAAAGCCCAGCAGTGGGACATACATTCCCCTCATTTGTGTGCTGACATACCTCATATGTTTGAGGGTTACTATGTGAGTTTGGAATCATTTGTTTGGATGTTTTTATATATATTATCACCATTAAATTGTTTTAAATCTACACTTAGATCATCCGTGTACTTTTTGGTGCACGGAGTTGCGCTCCTGTTTTCTTGTGTCTTTTGACAGGGATCCTTTTCATTTTTGCTACCACGGACTGTACACCAGTGGAATATAAGGAGCAGCAGGACAGTGTGGAGGAAAATTGCGGACTTTTTTCTGAACTATCATTACAAAATAATCAGTTTATATCTATCTTTGTTGCACATTAACTTGGTAAGAGTATATATTCTTTCTTCTTTCCAGGATTAATTATATATGTATATGTGAAATATTTATGATTAAGTATTAGACCCTGGGAATCTATAGTGTTTATTCATTATTATTTTTTAACCTGCATTTCTAAATAGTGGGTCTATTTGACTCTTTGTTGTTGGCGCTCTTGGATCTTTGTTCTCTTGTTCAGTACAATCTGTACTAAAATACTGGACACTTAAAGACCCCTGTCAGCTAAATGTAAAGGGCCTTCTAGGCCTTTACGCATTAGAAATATGGCTCAAAAAGAAGTTACACTGTGCATTTTCTATTATATGTGTTTTAGGCAAACAGGGGTTTGTTTAATCATTGCTGGGTGTTTACTTCTGGTAGCCAAAGGGGTCACATCACTACTACGTACATGTGTTACTGGCAACCAAGGGGATAAAATTACTGCTTAGTTGTGAAAAATATATGTGGTGGGATCACGGGTAGGGCCTAAGGTTGAGCTTTTGTGGGGACATTGTGTGAACCCAGCTACAACCGTGTCCAGTCACCTATAAGTTGTCCGGTATTTTTATAGCGCACAGCTGGCAACCCTACTTGTACATGTGCTCAAAGGGGCAGTGTCTTAGTTTGCTGCCCAGTTTTTTAAAAAATTTCTTTGTACTTTTACATTTTATTTTTAATTCATCTGCTTGTTTGTTATTTGTTGTGTTGATGTGTTTATCCTATTGCTGTCAGAGAAGGCTGCAGTCAGCTATGGCAGCTAATGGGTTGTTATGCAAGGTTGGCATTCCCCCTCTGACAGATAAGTGGTTGGTACAGAGTGCTGTGTAGGTTGGCACAGAACACAGGTTGATCAAAATAACATAATTTATGTAAGAACTTACCTGATAAATTCATTTCTTTCATATTAGCAAGAGTCCATGAGCTAGTGACGTATGGGATATACATTCCTACCAGGAGGGGCAAAGTTTCCCAAACCTCAAAATGCCTATAAATACACCCCTCACCACACCCACAATTCAGTGTAACGAATAGCCAAGAAGTGGGGTGATAAGAAAGGAGCGAAAGCATCAAAATAAGGAATTGGAATAATTGTGCTTTATACAAAAAAAATCATAACCACCACAAAAAAAGGGTGGGCCTCATGGACTCTTGCTAATATGAAAGAAATGAATTTATCAGGTAAGTTCTTACATAAATTATGTTTTCTTTCATGTAATTAGCAAGAGTCCATGAGCTAGTGATGAATGGGATAATAAATACCCAAGATGTGGAACTTCCACGCAAGAGTCACTAGAGAGGGAGGGATAAAATAAAGACAGCCAATTCCGCTGAAAAATAATAATCCACAACCCAAAACAATAGTTTTAATCTTAATAATGAAAAAAACTGAAATTATAAGCAGAAGAATCAAACTGAAACCGCTGCCTGAAGTACTTTTCTACCAAAAACTGCTTCAGAAGAAGAAAACACATCAAAATGGTAGAATTTAGTAAAGTATACAAAGAAGACCAAGTTGCTGCTTTGCAAATCTGATCAACAGAAGCTTCATTCCTAAATGCCCAGGAAGTAGAAACTGACCTAGTAGAATGAGCCGTAATTCTTTGAGGCGGGGATTTACCCGACTCCACATAAGCATGATGAATCAAAGACTTTAACCACGACGCCAAAGAAATGGCGGAGGCTTTCTGACCTTTTCTGGACCCAGAAAAGATAACAAATAGACTAGAAGTCTTTCTAAAATCTTTAGTAGCTTCAGCATAATATTTCAAAGCTCTTACTACATCCAAAGAATGTAAAGATCTCTCCTTTGAATTCGTAGGATTAGGACACAATGAAGGAACAACAATTTCTCTACTAATGTTGTTAGAATTCACAACCTTAGGTAAAAATTTAAATGAAGTCCGCAACACTGCCTTATCCTGATGAAAAATCAGAAAAGGAGATTCACAAGAAAGAGCAGATAACTCACAAACTCTTCTAACAGAATTTTTTGCGCCAAAAAAGTCTGCGTCAAGAATGACGCAATAAATTGAAGCATTTTCAGCCCCCGCGAGCCTAACAGCCTACAGGGAAAAAAGTCAATTGAAACAATTTTTAAGGTAAGAAAATGATTATTCATATGCATTATCCCAAATAATGAAACTGACTGTCTGAAATAAGGAATATTGATCATCCTGAATCATGGCAAATATAAGTTTAAAGACATATATTTAGAACTTTATAAATAAAGTGCCCAACCATAGCTTAGAGTGTCAAAAAAAATAAGACTTACTTACCCCAGGACACTCATCTACATATAGTAGATAGCCAAACCAGTACTGAAACGAGAATCAGTAGAGGTAATGGTACATAAGAGTATATCGTCGATCTGAAAAGGGAGGTAAGAGATGAATCTCTACGACCGATAACAGAGAACCTATGAAATAGATCCCGTAGAAGGAGACCATTGAATTCAAATAGGCAATACTCTCTTCACATCCCTCTGACATTCACTGCACACTGAGAGGAAAACCGGGCTCCAGCCTGCTGCGAAGCGCATATCAACGTAGAATCTAGCACAAACTTACTTCACCACCTCCACGGGAGGCAAAGTTTGTAAAAACTGAATTGTGGGTGTGGTGAGGGGTGTATTTATAGGCATTTTGAGGTTTGGGAAACTTTGCCCCTCCTGGTAGGAATGTATATCCCATACGTCACTAGCTCATGGACTCTTGCTAATTACATGAAAGAAATACATAAACATGTTTTTAAAAGTAATTTTTGCATTACTAACTAAACTATAATGTTCTTCATGATACACTATTGTAATATGTCTACCATGCAATTAATTTAAATCACAAGATAATTCTTGCACTTCAAGCCATGTGTTTCCAGAGAAGGCCTTGAAACTCTCAGTTCCCATCACCATGTCTAACCCTAACCTAGTAACTTCTTAATGTTTTGGAACGTTTCCTAATCAGTGACGGTCTTAACAAAATGTATAAACAGCTTACTGCTTAGGTTAAATCCCTTGATCCCCAAAACTTTCAGAGCAAAATTGTTCCCTTTGGGACACATGCTAGTGCTTTCTAAAATACCTGCTGGTGCCACAACTGTGTATCTCTGTTTGTGTGTGTAGCTGTGTGTGTGTGCAGCTGTGTATCCCTGTGTGTGTGTGTGTGTGTATGCGTGCATATGAATGTGTATTTGTGTGGTGTGTGTGCATATGAGTGTGTGTGGTGTGCTGGCATATGAGTGTATATGTGCTGTTCAATAAAAAACTGGTGTGGGCTGCTTTGCCTTAAAATGCCGGGGGCCATTTTTAGTCCCAGTCCAGCCCTGAGAGTGTGTGTGGTAAGTGTGTGTGTTGTATGAGAGTGTGCGTGGTGACTGTGTGTGTTGTATGAGAGTGTGCGTGGTGACTGTGTGTGTTGTATGAGAGTGTGCGTGGTGACTGTGTGTGTTGTATGAGAGTGTGCGGGGTGACTGTGTGTGTTGTATGAGAGTGTGCGTGGTGACTGTGTGTGTTGTATGAGAGTGTGTGTGGTGACTGTGTGTGTTGTATGAGAGTGTGTGTGGTGACTGTGTGTTGTATGAGAGTGTGTGTGGTGACTGTGTGTGTTGTATGAGAGTGTGTGGTGAGTGTGGGTGTTGTATGAGAGCATGAGTGGGGCGAGTGTGGGTGTTGTATGAGAGCGTGAGTGGGGCATGTGTATTGTATGAGAGTGTGTGTGATATGTGTAATTACCTTTTACAACATATTCAAGTTTGGCTACAATTAGGAATAAAGTATGCACACATTTTAGTCACTTTGCTAAAAATAAAAATTTCAGATATGTTGTTACTTGTTTATTACTCTGCTAGAAGTAAGCTTTTTCGCGTGTTGGGTAGCGCTCGTATTACAAGTTGAAGTAATATGTTTTCGCTTGTGCACTAACCCAATGCGTGCAAAAAGCCAATCTTCAAATATCGCTGTCTCATAAATTCCCCCGTAGACTTCAATGAAGTACAAAAAGAGGGGGGAAACAACACCCTACTCACACGCAAACTCGATCACATTTCCTCAAGAGCGCTAACCCAACTTGAAAATATGAATATTTTACATTCCACTGTTCTTCACATAGCAGAATATGTTCTATTAATTCAGAAATAAAACAAATTATATATGTATATAGGTATATCTATTTAAAAATACCTAGAACATATTCCCCTGCGAATAACATTGGAATGTGAAATATTTACAGTAAATACACACTTTATTAAATATGAATATTGCATAAATATGTTTTTACATGTTTTCATCTACTTGACTGCAAACGACTCCAATGCACTTCTACATATGTCTATATATGTGTATATATTTATTTATATTTTTATATGTATATATATACAGTATGTCTGTAAATTCATATATACACATATAAATACATCTGTTCACAAATATAAACATACAGGGAGTGCAGAATTATTAGGCAAGTTGTATTTTTGAGGATTAATTTTATTATTGAACAACAACCATGTTCTCAATGAACCCAAAAAACTCATTATCAAAGCTGAGTTTTTAGTTTGTTTTTAGTTATAGCTATTTTAGGGGGATATCTGTCTGTGCAGGTGACTATTACTGTGCATAATTATTAGGCAACTTAACAAAAAACAAATATATACCCATTTCAATTATTTATTTTTATCAGTGAAACCAATATAACATCTCAACATTCACAAATATACATTTCTGACATTCAAAAACAAAACAAAAACAAATCAGTGACCAATATAGCCACCTTTCTTTGCAAGGACACTCAAAAGCCTGCCATCCATGGATTCTGTCAGTGTTTTGATCTGTTCACCATCAACATTGCGTGCAGCAGCAACCACAGCCTCCCAGACACTGTTCAGAGAGGTGTACTGTTTTCCCTCCTTGTAAATCTCACATTTGATGATGGACCAAAGGTTCTCAATGGGGTTCAGATCAGGTGAACAAGGAGGCCATTTTATTAGATTTTCTTCTTTTATACCCTTTCTTGCCAGCCACGCTGTGGAGTACTTGGACGCATGTGATGGAGCATTGTCCTGCATGAAAATCATGTTTTTCTTGAAGGATGCAGACTTCTTCCTGTACCACTGCTTGAAGAAGGTGTCTTCCAGAAACTGGCAGTAGGACTGGGAGTTGAGCTTGACTCCATCCTCAACCCGAAAAGGCCCCACAAGCTCATCTTTGATGATACCAGCCCAAACCAGTACTCCACCTCCACCTTGCTGGCGTCTGAGTCGGACTGGAGCTCTCTGCCCTTTACCAATCCAGCCACGGCCCCATCCATCTGGCCCATCAAGACTCACTCTCATTTCATCAGTCCATAAAACCTTAGAAAAATCAGTCTTGAGATATTTCTTGACCCAGTCTTGACGTTTCAGCTTGTGTGTCTTGTTCAGTGGTTGTCGTCTTTCAGCCTTTCTTACCTTGGCCATGTCTCTGAGTATTGCACACCTTGTGCTTTTGGGCACTCCAGTGATGTTGCAGCTCTGAAATATGGCCAAACTGGTGGCAAGCGGCATCTTGGCAGCTGCACGCTTGACTTTTCTCAGTTCATGGGCAGTTATTTTGCGCCTTGGTTTTTCCACACGCTTCTTGCGACCCTGTTGACTATTTTGAATGAAACGCTTGATTGTTCGATGATCATGCTTCAGAAGCTTTGCAATTTTAAGAGTGCTGCATCCCTCTGCAAGATATCTCACTATTTTTTACTTTTCTGAGCCTGCCAAGTCCTTCTTTTGACCCATTTTGCCAAAGGAAATGAAGTTGCCTAATAATTATGCACACCTGATATAGGGTGTTGATGTCATTAGACCACACCCCTTCTCATTACAGAGATGCACATCACCTAATATGCTTAATTGGTAGTAAGCTTTCGAGCCTATACAGCTTGGAGTAAGACAACATGCATAAAGAGGATGATGTGGTCAAAATACTCATTTGCCTAATAATTCTGCACTCCCTGTATAGTAAAGGTGATTCTGCAAAAGTCCTCTTTTAATTATGGATATATATATATTTATACATATACATATTTAGCCATGTATATGTATGTATCTCTATGTTAAAGCCCTTTCCAGTCTTTTTTTCCCCCTAACACCTGAGACCTCACATCTTTAAGCCCTTCTAACGTTTTTGTGCAATGTTTGTTTTAAATTTTTTATCAGATGGTGTTATTATGAGTGTAAATGTACTTTTAAATGTATTTTTTATGTATTTTGTGCAACTTTTTGTTTTAGCAAAACAGTTAACCAGAGCTCTGAGGTCATGGTAATCATTCTAGCATAAATCGTGATTGCGCTCATGCGTTTGCATTTACTTTCAACTTGCAATACGAGCGCTTCTTCCAACACGCGCAAACAACCGTGATAAACACGATATTAAAATGGAATTGTTAATAAGTATAAAAATGGGATATACAATACTGACACAAAAGATAAAGCAACAGGCAATAGTTGTTAATGTTTATACAATTCCAGGTAGATCTCTTAGCTTCCTCATTTAGTTTGTATTTTTGCCTTGACTAGCCAGCTAAAACTCCACCTCAGCCCTCTGGACATCAGAAGATCCAATCCTTCCATATTTAGTCAGTTTTCTCGTTGCTGGTGTAATGCCAGGTGACAGGTCTGCCATTCAGAACATAAATTGGATGTTATTCAATAATTGTCCTAGTGGGTGTGTGCCCTTTTCTATTCTTTGCTAGAGAGTTGCTGTCACCAAGACATATATTTGTGTGTTATGGGGGAGGTTTTATAGAGTCACCTAATAAATCATATTGCATTTCCCATTTCTCCAGTTTAATGTGTTCCCAGTGATCATTTTTGTCATTTGAAATAGCTGCTTTAGACTGTTGACATTGCTACCTGTACTGACAATATGTATAATGTTGTACTCTCAGTAGAAATGATAGGCAAACAAGAGCCAGCAGCATAAATTAACCTCCCAATGTGGAGGTGCAAGATTTTTGTTTTTGAAATAGACTGTTTTGCTCATTGATTTCATCCCCAACCATAATTAACATTACAATACCTAACTATTGGGCTTTGTGTATATAGACAGATAACATGAGCAGGTCTGTTCTTCCTACAGGGTCAGCCCATTGAAATGGGCATTCCTTGACAACAATATGTGATGGTTTTAATTAGCAAAAATAAATATTTTAAATACAAAAATATACTCGAAGGAACAATTTCCCAAAAATGTAATACTGTGGTATAACAAGTCATTTAGAACATATGTCCCTTTAACAGGATTAACAAACCTCTCCTACCGACCTGGCCAAAACAGAAAATCTTCTTCCTAAAAAAATAAAAAAACACGCTAAAAGCAAAAAACACAATTTAAAATACATATGATAGCATTATACAATAAAATACATATAAATAAAACATTGTATACACGTGTATAGTATACTCACATCCCCACACCTCCTATAGGTTTAATAGTAAGGATGTTTGTCTTTATTAACAAAGTAGATTGCAGATATAACATATATAGGTGCTCCGTTGGAGTTTACTGGGCGTTCCATGGGAGTTACTTGTATTTAAATGGGGAAACATTGCTGTGAGTTGATAATTTTCAAAGCACTGTCCTACATCTTAGATGCATTTTTTTCAGCCATATCAGTCTCGCCAGCTTTTCAGTGGCGAGATTTTTGGTTGTGAGAAATCTAGTGAATGTACAGTGAAACTTAAACATACACTCACTGGCCACTTTATTAGGTACACCTTGCTAGTACCGGGTTGGACCCCCTTTTGCCTTTAGAACTGCCTTGATTCTTCGTAGCATAGATTTAACAAGGTGTTGGAAACATTCATCAGAGATTTTGGTGCATATTGACATGATAGCATTACGCAGTTGCTGCAGATTTGTCGGCTGCACATCCATGATGCAAATCTCCCGTTCCATCACATCCTAAAGGTGCTCTATTGGATTGTGATCTGGTGACTGTGGAGGCCATTGGAGTACAGTGAACTCATTGTCATGTTCAAGAAACCAGTTTGAGATTATTTGAGCTTTGTGACATGGTGCATTATCCTACTGGAAGTAGCCATTAGAAAATGGGTGCACTGTAGTCATAAAGGGATGGACATGGTCAGCAACAATACTTAGGTAGGCCGTGGCGTTTAAACAATGCTCAATTAGTACTAAGGGGTCCAAAGTGTGCCAAGAAAATATCCCCCAAACCATTACACCACCAGCCAGAACCATTGATACAAGGCAGGATGGATCCATGCTTTCATGTTGTTTACGCCTAATTCTGACCCTGCAATCTGAATGTCGCAGCTGAAATTGAGACTCATCAGACCTGGCATTTTTCCAATCTTCAGTTGTCCAATTTTGGTGAGTCTGTGCGAATTGTAGCTTCAGTTTACTGTTCTTAGCTGACACGAGTGGCAACCAGTGTGGTCTTCTGCTGCTATAAAATTGACTTTTGTAACAGATTATTCAGAACAATACCATACAATCTGTAATATAATCCGGGGGCATTTTAGATTGCTTGCGGCCGATGATGGTCTAGTGGATGCAGTTAGTGAAGGTTGTAGGTTTTCATATAGGAGGAATAGATCTGTGGGGAGTATTTTATCCCCTTCACAGCTTAGAAAGCCTGCCTCATCCACTCAATCTTCCTGGCTTAGACATAGGGGCACCTATAGATGTGGGAATTCCCAATGCAAAGCGTGTGAACATCTTCACATAGGCTCCTCTTTTCAGTCTTGTGCCACAGGGGAAACTTTTGATGTGACCACTTGTGTGAATTGCAGATCTACCTATTGTATCTACCTTTTATGGTGCAGGTTTGCAATTTACAATACATAGGGTTAACAACAAGAGAGGTGCGTTCACGGATACGTGAACACTTATCCACCATTAGAGTGGGTAAAAGTAGCACCCCTTTAGTTAACCATTTTGTTTACACACATGACAAAGATTGCACAAGCTTGAGATGGATGATTATTGAGAAAGTTCAGGCTCGGCAGAGGGGGGGGACAAGTTTCAGGTTTTATCCAGGCAGGAGATGTACTGGATTTTCAGACTTCAGACCAAAGTGCCATTGGGTCTGAACTCTGAATATGACTTTATTAACCATTGGAACTAAATTTGCCACCTCTGCCCCCTCTGGGACTCTCAATGATGTGCATAACAATTTTCCATGCTGAAACTAAAAAAGGATAGAAGAGACAAAAAAAGATAAAAAAGATAAATAACTAAGTTAACAACCGTCTATAAGCCAACAATTTATTGCACCTATATCTTTATGATAAAGACACTTTACATGGTAAACATAAACATTATGTCTCGTGCCTTTAAATTCTTATAATTACATTATGTACATATCAAATGAATCAGTTCTGAGTATATCTCTATATATATAATTTAGGATGCAGGTTAGTTTAGGAAATGTATGTGTCCCATTTAGTTGAAAATGTCCCATTAACTAACAACAAAATGTATCATCATTTTTATTGAGGGAGCTGTTATACATAACTGTCAAATCTCTCTTTTTTCCATCTAAATATATATTTGTTTATTAATGGCAGTCATTTGGAACTTTAAACTTTAAAAGTTTTATATACTACATAATATTCTTTAATACCAGGAAGTTTATGTATATGAAACTTAAGTTTAACAATATCGGTCATAGATTTTGAATATGATTTGGACCAATCAATGGACCTATTAATGTAACAAAATTAATAATATAAAGAAGGATTGTTTTTGAATAATTTTCCTGAACATTTTGGTATATATTTGGTCCAAGATATTGTCCAATGTGCACAGTATAAATTGTAAACTGTGAATGTGAATATATGTAAAATCCATTTCTACTTTGTCAATGGTTATAAATACTTATACACTGTTTCTTTAAATACCCTAATTGATGTTTAGGATTTCCACCAATCAAATCCCAGAGGAGGGTTTTTAAACTTGAGTGTGTGTTTGGTGTTTTAGGACTATGAATACGGCGCAGGCCGAAACATGTTAGTCTATCATTCCTTTCTATAGGGTATGCACCCTCCATATTTTAATTATTTTTCAATAAAGAGACTTTTTAATTAAATAACAGCAACTGACATTTTGTTTTACTTTCTTCTGCTGCTATAGCCCATCTGCTTCAAGGTTCGAAGTGTTGTACATTCAAAGATGGTATTCTGTATACCCTGGTTGTAACGAGTGGGTATTTGAGTTACTGTTGCCTTTCTATCATCTCAAACCATAATTAAACTTTCATGACTCATATAGCTTGTGCAATTAAAAATATTTCTTATATACTTCTCTTTAGACACCTGCAAACTCCTAAGCCAACCTAGGTATCGTCTTCAACATAAAGATACAAGAGAACAAAGACATTTTGATAATGGAAGTGAACTGTAAAGTATTTTTTAAATTGTATGCTATATGTAAATCATGAAAGTTGAATTTTGATATTCAGGTCACTTTATTATCCTTTTGCACTTATTCAATTCCCCCTCCTCCCCCATATGGTGCATGTTGTTCTGTATTATCTAATTATTAAGTGTATGAACTGCTTTGGTTCGGTGTGAGATATAATTACTCCATAGTTTGTATCATGTTGTGGTTTAAATACTGTAAAGTTTAAAGGGCCATAATACCCAAATGTTTAAACACTTGAAAGTGATGCAGCATAGCTGTAAAAAGCTGACTAGAAAATATCTCCTGAACATCTCTATGTAAAAAAGAAAGATATTTTACCTCAAAAGTTCCTCAGTAGCCACCTCCTATTGTAAAGGATTTCTAAGCAGCATTTTAGTGTGTCTGTCCTGGGACATCTGAAGGGATGAGCATCGTGCACTCTCATCTTATTTCACCAATCAGGTAAAGGAAGTTTACAATGAAATCTCATGAGAGTCAAGTGAAATCTCATGAGAGTCAAGTCAAATCTCATGAGATCACAGTAAAAGTTCATGACCTCAGCACTGCTTATGCTGATTGGCTGCTGTTCATTTCTTCATTTTTTTTAAAAAATTTTACCTGCAGCTGGGAGCAGTTGAGTATAACTTTTTACACAGAACTCACTCTGCTGAGCTGAGGAGATTGTGAGGTAAAATATCTTCCTTTTTTACATAGAAATGCTCAGGTGATATTTTCCTGTCAGCTTTTTACAGTTATGCTGCATCAGTTTCAAGTGATTTAGCATATGAGTATTATGTCCCTTTAAGATAGGATGGGTTAGTAATTTGTTTTTCTTCTTTGTGTTAATACTTCAAAAATGTTTTTCTGTGTTAAACATTTAGGGCTCCATGTACAGCGAAAGCTGCTCCGGAGCCCTTGCAGGGCAGGTTTACATATGCGAGCCTGTTTCCCGCAATGTAAGAAGCAGCGGTCATTAAAGCGCTGCTACTTACACTCTACACCACCTCTGAGGGGGCAAGGGGAAATCATTGAGAGCTCGCTCGCTGTGATTGACATCCCCTTTTCTCATGCTGCCC
The DNA here is from genome assembly GCF_027579735.1 of Bombina bombina. Lineage (NCBI taxonomy): Eukaryota > Metazoa > Chordata > Amphibia > Anura > Bombinatoridae > Bombina > Bombina bombina. Next base: position 621,890,960 of record NC_069501.1, read on the forward strand.
GTATGTTGCAAAGGCGAGCGGACAACTTCTTGAGTTGAGAAGCTTGTCCCCTTGACCTTTTGTACATGAATCTCTTAATTTCATTACCATTTAAATCTTCTGTTACGATATCTGTCCGTAAAAACACATTAGTATAAGGATAGCATTAAATGGCATATTTTTGTTATTTAAAGAGATGTGAAACTTGCAATGTATTTCTCCATAAATTAATTAAATTATCAACTAGATTACGAGTTTTGCGTTATGAGTGAAAAAGCATCATAACGCTGCTTTTTCCCTAACGCCGATATTACAAGTCTTGCAGGTATTGGTATACCGCACCCTTTTAGCCAGTCACGCAACGTCAGTACCGCACTTTTAAAAAAAAGTCCTTTTTCAATGGGACTCCCATAGCACCGGTATTACGAGTTTGCCTGGGAGGCCAAAAAGTGAGCGGTACACTCTATAACCACAAGATCCGTACCGCCTTCTAAAGTCAGTAGTTATGAGTTTTACGTTACAAAGCTGCACCATAAAACTCATAACTAAGTGTTAAAAAGTACACTAACACCCATAAACTACCTATTAACCCCTAAATCGAGGCCCTCCCGCATCACAAACACTAAAATAAAATAATTAACTATTATATAAATTATTATTTATTAATTATTATTAATTATTAGACCGCGACCATGCTAAATATAGCTCACATTACAATTTCGAGCGCAAGCCAAAATAGCACTAGAGTGCAAGAAGATTTAGCACAACCTGAGACCTTGTGTTAAGGTTAAAGTAAAAGTTTCACAAAACACATGTAAAACATATTAAAATAAAGTATTACACTCATATATTTAATAAAAAAATATGCTTACCTGATAAGTTCTTTTCATTCGGAATGATGATAGTCCACAGTCCTCCATAAAATATGGGATATATTTCCCATTACTAGGAGGAAGTCAAGAACCCATACAAGAGCTTTTAAATCTTACCACCTCCCATCTCTCTCTAAGTTTTACGTAGAGAATAGGAAGGAAAGGTAGGAAAGGCAAAGAACTGTCGCTAAAAAATTAAAATGGACAGGGCCTGTGGACCATCATCATTCTGAAAGAAAAGAATTTATCAGAAAAGCATACATTTTGTTTTCTTTCATAAAATGATGATGGTCCACAGTGCTCCATAACATATAGGATTAATACCCTAGCCGATGGTCTATGTTACGTAAAGGGTGGGACAATTTTTCTGGCAGTTCTTATTTAGCTGACACTGCAGCCTGAAGAACTTTCCTGCAAAAAGATGCTTGCTAAAAAACAAAACCTCAAGTGATAAACTATAAAAAAAAGTATACAGATAAGACTTGTTGTAGCTTTGCAAATCTGCTCCAAAGATGTCAAATCTTTCAAAAACCCACAATGTTGTAATTGCTCTTGAAGAAAGAGTTGCAATGCTCTTTCAACCGACAAGAAAGTCTTGAATCCCTTCTTATGAGTTAAGAGGGAAATGCTACATTAGTAGCTTTATGCCCCTTACTAGATTTAGTAGTGAAAAGACAAACTAAAACTTTGACTGAAAACTATAGTTACTTGGAGATAGACCTTCAAAGCATTTACTATAAACAGATTATGTAATATCCGCTACCTAGTTAGCAGGATCTGAACACAATGAAGGAACCATCTCTTGATTGTTATTTTCCTTTATGGAGAAAATCATATTTAGTACAAATTATAGCCTTCACCTTCTGATAGTGAGAAATGTAGAATCACAGACAATGTTAACAATTTAGAAACTTTTTATGCTAAAGAGATTGCTAAAAGAAAGAGTACTTTCCCAGTTAAAAGACAACAGCAATGTAATGCAAAGGTTCAAGAGAAGAACCTTGTAATATATAGAAAAGTAAGTTCAGATTCCAGGGTGGAGAAATATGTTCCATCAGTAGCCTAATTATAATGCCTGAACAAACGTTTGAACCTCAGGAAGTTTAGCTAACTTCCTATGAAAAAGAGATAAGGCAGAAAATAGTGGACAATCCCTTGACCAGGGCTTCCGGAAAACTGAAGGATTCTAGGAATTTGAAAGGATACCAAGAAAACCCTCTGAAGGAACACCATTTGAAGTATGTCTTCCAATCTTGTGTTACATCTCTTGTGTTACAGGGTCTAGCCTGTAGTATTCAATGACTAAATCAAATAAATTTCTATGTTCCCAAACTAGGCGTTCAAACTCCACACCATTAAGTTAGAGATTTTAGATCTTGATAGAAAAGAGAACCTTGAGACAACAGAGTCTGTCTTAGAGGGAAAGAGCTATGAAAAGCAAAAGGACATATGCGCTAGGTCTGAATACCAAATCCTGTGGTGCCAGGCTGGAGCAACTTATATAACTAACGTTGAATCCTGAATGATCCAAAAAAAGACTCTTGGGGGCCTATTTATCAAGCCGTCAACCGCAAATACGCTGGAATTCCGCAGTGTAGTAGTGGAGAACTTGATTCGCCTTATTTATCAAAGGCTACAGACCGGCAAAAGTAGAATTTTGTGACGTAACATACGATCCGCCGATCTCAGTCCGACACAGATCGATGGTTACGTCACTACAGATGTTCCGAATACAAATTCGGCACTATCTGACTACTTTTGCTAGTTATCAAAAATCTACCAGGTACGCTTGCCACTATTCCGGCCCAGCGTACTTGCTTTTCAATCCGCCGCCCTGGAGGCGGTGGATGCCATAGGAATCAATGGGAGTCTGAAAGCAGCGAAAGCTTATGTACGCTGCTACACCTAACACCCTAACATGTTCCCCAAGTCTAAACACCCCTAATCTTCCGCCCCTACACCGCCACTACCTACATTATACTTATTAACCCCTAATCTTCCGCCCCTACACCGCCGCCACCTACATTATACTTATTAACCCCTAATCTTCCACCCATACACCGCCGCCACCTACATTATACTTATTAATCCCTAATCTGCCGCCCGACACTGCCGCCACCTACATTATACTTATTAATTCCTAATCTGCCATCCCAACACCGCCGCCACCTACATAAAGTTATTAACCCCTATCCCGCTGCTCCCGGAGCCCACCGCAACTAAATAAAGTTATTAACCCCTAAACCCCTGGCCTTCCACATCACTAGCACTTATTAAACCTATTAACCCCTAAACCAGCCCCCCACATCGCCATAAACTAAATTAAACTATTAACCCCTAAACCTAACAACCCGCTAACCTTACATTAAATATTAACTCATCCCTATCTTATAATAAATTTAAATTTACCTTTAGATTTAAATTAAACTATATTAAACTATTAATTAATCTACCCTAACTGTTATACTAAAATGATATTAAACTATATTAAACTATTAATTAATCTACCCTAACTGCAGGGGCGAAACTACAGGGGGTGCAGAGGTCGCAGGTGCTACTGGGCCCCTGAGGGTGGGGGCCCAGCTTTACTACAGGGGTTAGTGTTTCTGTTTTACCCATTGGTGTTTATGTGTGTGTGTGTGTGTGTGTGTATGTATGTGACTGTGTGTGTATTTATGCATGTATGTGAGTTTGTGTATGTTTGTGGAACCAGCAAATTACAGATCTTGTTACTACAGCATGGGGGGGGGGGGCAGGGGGTAAACAGTGTCACTATACAATACCACTATATACAGTATGGGGGGTGGACCATGTCACTGACTACTATGGTCACTTTATAAAGTACTGGGCGGTAGGGTCAGGCCAGCCATCTCACCGTCAGATTACAGACTGTGTCACTAACTTACTATATACAGTACTGGTGTGTTAAACAGTATCACTATATACAGTAATAGGGGGTCAGACCATCTCACAGACTGTGGGCACAGGGTACCTCATTTTGCAGATATGTAATCTGATTCACATTTTTTTCTGTGTTAAATGTAAAAAATTTTTTTTTTTTATTAAATTCACCTTTTTTTGGAGGGGGGAGGGGTGGTGGGGGGGCCCTTCTTAGATTCTTGCACCTGGGCCCTGTGGTTTCTAGTTACGCCTCTGCCTAACTGTTATACTAAAATTATATTAAACTATATTAAACTAATTAATTTAATCTACCCTAACTATTATACTAAAATTACAATAAACTAAAATTACATTAAACTATATTAAATTAATAAATAACCTACCCTAACTTTTAAACTAAAATTACAATAAACTACAAATTAAATTAACTATATTATATATTTAAACACCTAAACCTACTCAAATAATTTAAATCTACACAAAAAAATTACAAAGTTACAAAAAACTAACAACTAAGTTACAAAAAAATAAACGCTAAGTTACAAAAAATAAAAAAGAAATTATCAAAGATTTAAACTAATTACACCTAATCTAAGGGCCCTATGAAAATAAAAAAGCCCCCCCAAAATAAAAAAACCCTAACCTACAATAAACTACAAATAGCCCTTAAAAGGGCCTTTTGTGGGGCATTGCCCCAAAGTAATCAGCTCTTTTATCTGTAAATAAAAAATACAACAACCCCTAACAGTAAAACCCACCACCCACACAACCAACCCCTCAAATAAAAACCTAATCTAAAAACCTAAGCTCCCCATTGCCCTGAAAAGGGCATTTGGATGGGCATTGCCCTTAAAGGGGCATTTAGCTCTATTGCAGCCCAAACCCCAATCTAAAACTAAAGCCCACCCAATAAAACCTTAAAAAATCCTAACACTAACCCCAAAAGATTCACTTACAGTTTTGAAGATCCGACATCCATCCTCCAAGAAGCCGGCCGAAGTCTTCATCCAAGCCCGCAGAAGTTGTAACCCAGACGGCATCTTCTATATTCATCAATGCGGTGCGGCTCCATCTTCAAGACATCCGACGCGGAGCATCCTCTTCTGACGACGGCTTCTTCGGAATGAAGGTTCCTTTAAATGACGTCATCCAAGATGGCGTCCCTTAGATTCCGATTGGCTGATAGAATTCTATCAGCCAATCGGAATTAAGGTTGAAAAATCCTATTGGCTGTTGCAATCAGCCTTGAATTTCAATCCTATTGGCTGATCCAATCAGCCAATAGGATTGAGCTTGCATTCTATTGGCTGTTCCAATCAGCCAATAGAATGCAAGCTCAATCCTATTGGCTGATTGTAACAGCCAATAGGATTTTTTCAACCTTAATTCCAATTGGCTGATAGAATTCTATCAGCCAATCGGAATCTAAGAGACGCCATCTTGGATGACGTCATTTAAAGGAACCTTCATTCCAAAGAAGCCGTCGTCAGAAGAGGATGCTCCGCGTGGATATCTTGAAGATGGAGCCGCTCCACGCCGGATGAATGAAGATAGAAGATGCCGTCTGGGTGAAGACTTCTGCGGGCTTGGATAAAGAGTTCGGCCACTTGGATGAAGACTTCTGCTGGCTTCTTGGAGGATGGATGTTGGATCTTCAAAACTGTAAGTGAATCTTCTGGGGTTAGTGTTAGAATTTTTTAAGGTTTTATTGGGTGGGTTTTAGTTTTAGATTAGGGTTTGGGCTGCAAAAGAGCTAAATGCCATTTTAAGGGCAATGCCCATCCAAATGCCCTTTTCAGGGCAATGGGGAGCTTAGGTTTTTTTTAGATTAGGATTTTATTTGGGGGGTTGGTTGTGTGGGTGGTGGATTTTACTGTTGGGGTGTTGTTTGTATTTTTTATTTACAGGTAAAAGAGCTGATTACTTTGGGGCAATGCCCCGCAAAAAGGCCCTTTTAAGGGCTATTTGTAGTTTATTGTAGGTTAGGGTTTTTTTATTTGGGGGGGCTTTTTTTATTTTCATAGGGCCCTTAGATTAGGTGTAATTAGTTTAAATATTTGATAATTTCTTTTCTTATTTTTTTTTAACTTAGTGTTTGTTATTTTTTGTAACTTAGTTGTTAGTTTTTTGTAACTTTGTAATTTTTTAGTGTAGATTTCAATTATTTGAGTAGGGTTAGGTGTTTAAATATATAATATAGTTAATTTAATTTGTAGTTTAATGTAGTTTCAGTATAAAAGTTAGGGTATATTAATTATTAATTTAATATAGTTTTAGTATAACAGTTAGGGTAGATTAATTAATAGTTTAATATAGTTTAATGTAATTTTAGTATAACAGTTAGGGTAGGTTAATTAATAATTTAATATAGTTTAATGTAGTTTTAGTATAACAGTTAGGGTAGGTTAATTAATAATTTAATATAGTTTAATGTAATTTTAAAGGTAAGTTTAAATTTCTTATAAGATAGGGATTAGTTAAAATTTAATGTAAAGTTAGCGGGTTGTTAGGTTTAGGGGTTAATAGTTTAATTTAGTTTATGGCGATGTGGGGGGCTGGCGGTTTAAGGGTTAATAACTTTATTTAGTTGTGGTGGGCTCCGGGAGCAGAGGAATAGGGGTTAAAAACTTTATTTAATTGCGGTGGGCTCCGGGAGCGGAGGAATAGGGGTTAATAACCTTATTAGAGTGGCGGCGGTGTAGGGGGCAGCAGATTAGGGGTTAATAACATAATGTAGGTGGCGGCGGTATAGGGGGTGGCAGATTAGGGGTTAATAAGTATAATTTAGGTGGTGGTTGTGTAGGGGCAGCAGATTAGGGGGTATTAACATAATGTAGGTGGTGGTGGGCTCCGGGAGCGGAGGAATAGGGGTTAATAACTTTATTTAGTTGCGGCGGGGTCGGGGAGCAGCGGGATAGGGGTTAAACATTTTAGTATAGTGTGGGTGTTTAGTAACAGTATACAAATAAAGCTGGGAAAAAGCCGAATAGCAGCGAGATCGATGACTGTTAGTTAACAACAGTCCGCTGCTCATCGCCCCGTACTTGGTGTGTGGCTTTTTGACAGCTTTTTTGTTAAATATAGAGAACGTATTCAGGTCCACGGCAGCGAAATTAGGCGATGTCAGGCGAGCATATTGGTGCCGTCGAATGCAAGTAAGTTGACGGCTTGAAAAGTAGGCCTCTTGGAATAAAACAAAGGAAACAGGTATGCTAGATGAAAGTCCCATGGGCATACCAAGGTGACTAATATGTAAACCTAGGATCTTGTGATCTTGTACAATAGCTTGGAAGTGTAAGATTTAAGAGACACCATTTGAACTATGTCCTGTAAGCCCAATGTATCAATAAGTGATCAAAAATAGACCACTCTCATTAATGAACTGATCGACTGCTGGAATAATCCACCTCCCAGTTGTTCACACATGGTATTGTGATTGCTAATAGGAATCTATAATTCCTCTCTGTCCAAGTCAGAGGAATAGACACTTCCTGTATGGCCCATGGACTGCAGTTACCCTCCGTGATAACTATGTAGGCCACCACCATGATGCTGTCTGACTGCAAACAAATAAACTTTCCTCCTTCAATAGAGGCTAGGGTTGACTAGCCCGAAGATTGCTCGAAGTTCCAGAATGTTGATTGGTAACCTTCCAAGAAACCCAAACTGCCCCACAGCATGAGTCCAGAGTTTGTTGGTACAAAAGACCGCAACTAGCAAAGGAAAGATATCCCAAGGGACAAATATAACTGTGTTGGTTATACAAAACTTGGGAATGGGTACTAAAGGGATTATCTATCTTTTTAAACAATCAACATTTGGGTGTAGACTGTTCCTTTAATTCCTCCAACCTCTCTGGAGTTCTAGCTTTTTCTTTTCCTCCACATGAGGAAGGTGAAGAATTGAGGTGCTCCTGATTCTTTGTTGAGAGGGGTCCTGAGACCAATTTGAGGCCCATTTTCACCTCAGAGAACTGCTACTGAGTGGCAGAGGGGATATTGGAGTATTAGTTAGTGACACAATCACTCCCAGTGAAGGAGTTACTCACAAGCCTGCCGCAGGTATTGCATGGACTCGTCCATCAGCCTCTCCTGTTGGGTTGTCTATATACTCCACACATAGATAATAAACAGCACTGGATGGGCTCTATACTGGAAGCAGTCTTTTCTGCAGCCAGTATGCACCGTAGAGTGAGTGCATCTGATCTAAGTGGAGCCATCTCTTGCACTCACATAGCCCACAGGCTATTAGCAGGTACATTAATTTTGAGGTACATACACATGTGACAGACTAATTTCACCTTTATTACTTAGACGTTTCATACTTTGTCTAGTAATTATGGGAACTTTATTATGTAGTAATTGCTGCTATTTAATATTACAAAATAGCACACCACAAACCAACCTTATACCCAGTAAAAGTGATTTAACTATTTGACAATGTGAGGCAGAGTTTCTTTGTATTTTATGGGGTTTTTTGTTCACTGACTTAGTAACTGGGCTATTTCCCACTCTTTTTTTAAATTCATCAGCTGCACCTTTGTTTCTGAGTGCAACGGACATTTTTCTGAAGGGTAAGATATTTTTATTATTATGATTTTTATGCAGTGCATTATCTTTATTTACTATTATTAAACAAATAGGTTTCCCTTTAATACTTATTGCCCAAGGTTGACTGTCTCATATGTATCACACTTTATTCTAGACATGTGCAATTCATTTAGTTCCGAATCAAAATTCGGATGAGATTTGGGTGATTCAGAGATACGAATGTATCCGAATCTCTGAATCACCCTAGTAAAGAAACTAAACTAATCCAAATTAATCTGTGACGAAACATCTGAACTAGTTCGGATTCATTTGTTTTATTCAAATGGCAATGGCGCGATAATCTGACTGTCTTGACTAATCATAATTCCTTTGCCGTTCCATATTTATTATTAAAAAAAAAGGGATAGAGATAAATTACAATTAAATATAGTGAGATAGAACAGTGAAATAATTCCTTTTGTGTTGGTTGGAACCATCTGAATCAACATAACATAACAGAACAAATTAATCCGAACATAACGAACTTCCGAATGCATCCGAAACGAATGACTGCTATAATGAATCAACCCGAATGCATCCGAAACGAATGACTGCTATAACGAATCAATCCAAATGCATCCGAAATGAATGACTGCTATATAACAAATCAATCCGAATGCAACAAAACTAAATAAAACAAATACTGAATCGATGCAAAACGTGCACATGTCTACTTTATTCTACAAGGTCCCAGTTACATTGTTTCCAGAACATTTTATTAACTGTTTTTACATGTATTTACAGTCCAAAAAATATAAATGGTGGTTGTCTTCATTTATTTTATTTGTCTGTTTGTGTATTCTTTCATGGAGAATACTTAAACTTTTACCCACTACCTTACATTATCTTAAGAGGATAGATCCACTGATAATTTTATTCCATTTAGCAGCATTGTTACCAGTTCAGCTTTGCAATTCCTGAATGGATCTCATTAGGAATTCTAACTGTCTAATGCTGCTCTTTCTCTATAGAAATCTGTCCTCTCTTTCCTCAATACAAGGGAGTGTTTCAGATTTTGCTCTAGGATTTAAAGATTTGTGCGCTCTGTAGTTGTGGTGGCTATGCCTCCTCCAAGTAGGCGCAAAAGTTATATTTCTGAAATTCATCCTAAAGTTACATTATCAGGTTATTTTGCATCATCAGAACACCTTAAGATTATATTTTCAGACTCAGGCACCTCTTGTTGTTTTCTGAAGGTGATTTTGCTATGATGATCAGGATTAACATTTTAAGTACTTTTGGCATCCAAGACCCAAATCATCTGATGAAAAAGATCTTCCAAACAACTGTATTTGATTTTTAGACTTTCTGCTAAGTCACAAGAGTTATTTTTCCCCTGTTCCTGAGGCTCTTATGAAAAAGAAAAATTCAGAGAGTAAACTAAGCCCCGTGTTCTCTTTTAATCCATCCTCTAAATTTAATGGGGTGCTTCCTTTACCGGCTTCTCATGTAGAGCTTTCGGAAACATTTCCAATGGTGGCTGGAGCTATTTTGCTTTAGCCAATTGTACTACTATTCCCTTAGAGAATAGTACATTTTTCGGGAACCATTTGGACATGAAGTTGGGTACCTTTCATTGAAAAGCGCTTTTTCAGCAAGCATTGCTTCTATGGCAGTTGTGTCTGCTCTTTGGTCTGACAGTTTGTCTGAGCAAATCTCAGAAGACTGTGGATGAAAATTTCAAAATTGAAACTTCTTAAGCCGACTAATGCACCATTTTTTAAATAATTACATTTTATGCTAAGTATATGACTTTAGCAGTGCTGATCAGAAGGGCTTTCTGATTTAAGTCATTATCAGCAAACAGGGTGTCCAAAGATAGATTATCTCTCCTTTCCAATGAATAATTTATTTGGACCTGGTCTTATCATTTCTACTGTATCTGGAGGAAAATTAACTTTTCGCCCTCAGAACAAGAAGTTTAAGGGAAAAATGGAACAGTAATTTTTCATTTCTTTATTTAGGAACCAAAAATCTTTCTCCTCCTTAAAATGATCTGAATCTTCCAGATCTTCCTGGAAGTTTAATCCAGTTGGAAGAAAGCTAAGCATTCTATGAGCCTTCTTCCTCGTTTAAATCAGCATAAAGATATGGCCCCAATACAGATTTTTTTCTGGTAGGGGCCAGTTTATAAGACCTATTGAAGCCTGTTCAAGATTTCTGGGTTCTAAACAAAGTTTCCCAGGATTTCTGAATATTCTTCAAATCAAGACTTTTTCGAGGAAAGTGTCTTCTGTCTCATGTTCCAAAAGACTTTCCAAATTTTATCAGCTGTAGTTTAAGTTTGGAACAAGGACAAGGATTTTATTCCATCCTTTTCCATTATTCCCAAGAAAGAGGGAATTTTCAGACCAGTTCTGGTCTCAATGACTTTAAAACACATTTCTTAGAATTTCTATTTTCAAAATCTGGACAATTCTACCACTTATTCAGTAGGGTCAATTTATATCTACATTTAATTTGAAGGATGCTTCCTTCCTATTCCTAGACCAACTCCAGCTTCTAAAATTTGCCTTTCAGAACAAACTTTTTCAGTTTGTGGCTCTTCCATTTGGTCTGTCTACAGCTTCTAGAATTTGTATGAAGGTTCTAAGAACTCTCTTGCCTGTAATACGTACTTATGTAGTTCAGTAGCTCTAAACCTGGATAACATATTGGTTCATTGAATAGTGTACGTTTCCCCAGCGCCAAAGAGTGCTACTACTCCAGCTCCTGTGTGCAAGATCTCTTGACCAGACCTTTAGAGTAACAAAATGTAAAAGCTATAGGAACGCTTAGAACCCCTATATCGGAGTCTTAGCTGAGTAGGGTCAGAGGGGATTTTGAATGGTTGGACAAACCAAATAGTTAAAAATGGTTTAAAAACAAAATTTATGCTTACCTGATAAATTCCTTTCTCCTGTAGTGTGGTCAGTCCACGGGTCATCATTACTTCTGGGATATTAACTCCTCCCCAACAGGAAGTGCAAGAGGATTCACCCAGCAGAGCTGCTATATAGCTCCTCCCCTCTACGTCACCTCCAGTCATTCGACCAAGGACCAACGAGAAAGGAGAAGCCAAAGGGTGTAGTGGTGACTGGAGTATAATTCAAATTTTTTTTACCTGCCATAAAAAACAGGGCGGGCCGTGGACTGACCACACTACAGGAGAAAGGAATTTATCAGGTAAGCATAAATTTTGTTTTCTCCTGTTAAGTGTGGTCAGTCCACGGGTCATCATTACTTCTGGGATACCAATACCAAAGCTAAAGTACACGGATGACGGGAGGGACAGGCAGGCTCTTTATACGGAAGGAACCACTGCCTGAAGAACCTTTCTCCCAAAAACAGCCTCCGAAGAAGCAAAAGTGTCAAATTTGTAAAATTTGGAAAAAGTATGAAGAGAAGACCAAGTTGCAGCCTTGCAAATCTGTTCAACAGAAGCCTCATTCTTAAAGGCCCAAGTGGAAGCCACAGCTCTAGTAGAATGTGCTGTAATTCTTTCAGGAGGCTGCTGTCCAGCAGTCTCATAGGCTAACCGTATTATGCTACGAAGCCAAAAAGAGAGAGAGGTAGCCGAAGCTTTTTGACCTCTCCTCTGACCAGAATAAACGACAAACAGGGAAGACGTTTGTCGAAAATCCTTAGTTGCCTGTAGATAAAATTTCAGGGCACGGACTACATCTAGATTGTGTAGCAGACGTTCCTTCTTCGAAGAAGGATTAGGACACAAAGATGGAACCACAATCTCTTGATTGATATTCCTGTTAGTGACCACCTTAGGTAGGAACCCAGGTTTAGTACGCAGAACAGGTTAGGTTTTTACAAATGTGGAGTAAAACCATGTAAAAGCTGTGATTATGCACTAGTTGGGGATACTTTTTCCTCTAGCACTACCAGCCTAACATACAAAATACGTGAGAGATTAAACTGCAGCTCAAATTTTGTAATATACCTCATTACGTGCACCCAGTGCAATTTTCAATATGTAGGACTCACCTCTAGGAGTCTCAAAGAGAGAATACGTGAGCATCTTTTGTCCCTAGAGGCTGAAGAGCCTAAAACTCCCGTTGCAAAACACTTCTTTTCCCATAATGATAAATTCAGTGTGTTCAAGTTTCAAGGTATTGAACAGGTTAAGTTAGGCATAAGAGGTGGGGATAGATACAAAGCTCTCGCCAAGCGAGAAGTTTTTTGGATATATACCCTCAAAACTGGAAGCCCTATGGGTATTAATAAAATTAGTGATATTAAATTGTATATTGATAGGTAAATATCCAGTATCTTTAGCTAGTGCCCTGATGTGACACTTTGCAATATAATCTGCTTTACCGACAGGTCAATCTTCATCTAATCTAATTCGACATTATAAAACATTATAAGATATAATGATGCTTTTAAGGAGAGATTACTAATTGCTGTATTAGGAAATATACATATGAGAATATGGGCATTCCTTATTTTGTGGTAAGCTATCGCACACTGCCTTCTCAACAAAAGTCCCATAGTGAACAATTCTTTTGAGTAAACGACCGTGTATTTTTACTAGATATCTATGGGTTTAGAACACAGGAGACGGCTGCTGCACTTGCTTATTTACATCTAGTTGTATTTGACTTTGTATACTTTTATAGCTACATTGTTGCATCAGCTGTCGTGTTTTCTACCTGTGTTATATCTATAAAGTATAACGAGAATCTAAAAAATATTAGATCAGAAAAAGTAAGATATATATATTTTTTTTTCTATTGTTATACTTTACATTGTTCCCAGAAAGTAATAGTATGTTATAGGTTTACATGTTTTTAGTTTTAAGTTGTACTGTTTGTGAGATTATTATTACAGTGTTAACCGCATAAGTAAGATAGTCAATTTGGGTAATGATAGGGTTAACTTTTACACCCGATCTGCTTACTATGATTGGTTAAGGTTCAGACCCATACCTGATTAAACACCTGCTGCTAACACTGAATCTTGTGCTCTGATGAACTGCCGCTAAGGCAGGAAACGCGTCAGCCGTAGTCCTTTTTGTTTGCTGTGCCTTGTGAAACATTTTTTAATGTAAGCATTAATAAATATATACCATTTTAATTACCGATATCTCTCCCTGCCTTTCCTTGCATCGGAACTGTGATCTGTTTGATTGCTTTTGATAATTCTATTTGAATCCTACGGGTTTTTGGAGAGCCCCAGCAGCGCCGGAGCTTGGAGCAGTCTCACACCTTGCACTAAACAGGTGTGTCACAGAGGCAGCACGGTAAAGCCTACCACTCACAGAGAATTGCGACGCAAATTTCAAGCTACTTGCATGATTGTGAATTTGGACTGCAAATACAGGTACTTCCATTCCTATGGTGGGCTTCGGAAAAGTGTGGTGAGTCCTTTTGTGTTTTTATTATTGGATGTTACACGTATTTACAAATTGGTTTGGTGTTACCCGCAACTGTGGGGTTCCTGTGTGGAATGTTTACACCATCTAAACACTGATTATACTGCTGATTATGGACACTGATTATAAACAAATTTTTCCACGAATTCCATGTTGATGTCTGTTAGTACGCAGAACTACCTTGTCTGAATGAAAAATCAGATAAGGAGAATCACAATGTAAGGCAGATAACTCAGAGACTCTTCGAGCCGAGGAAATCGCCATTAAAAACAGAACTTTCCAAGATAACAGCTTGATATCAATGGAATGAAGGGGTTCAAACGGAACACCCTGTAAAACATTAAGAACTAAGTTCAAACTCCATGGTGGAGCAACAGTTTTAAACACAGGCTTGATCCTAGCTAAAGCCTGACAAAAAGCTTGAACGTCCGGAACTTCTGACAGACGTTTGTGTAAAAGAATGGACAGAGCTGAAATCTGTCCCTTTAAGGAACTAGCAGATAAACCCTTTTCTAAACCCTCTTGTAGAAAAGACAATATCCTAGGAATCCTAACCTTACTCCATGAGTAACTCTTGGATTCGCACCAATATAAGTATTTGCGCCATATCTTGTGGTAAATCTTTCTGGTAACAGGCTTCCTAGCCTGTATTAAGGTATCAATAACTGACTCAGAAAAACCACGTTTTGATAAAATCAAGCGTTCAATTTCCAAGCAGTCAGCTTCAGAGAAATTAGATTTTGATGTTTGAAGGGACCCTAGATCAGAAGGTCCTGTTTCAGAGGTAGAGACCAAGGTGGACAGGATGACATGTCCACTAGATCTGCATACCAAGTCCTGCGTGGCCATGCAGGCGCTATTAGAATCACTGATGCTCTCTCCTGTTTGATTCTGGCAATCAATCGAGGAAGCATCGGGAAGGGTGGAAACACATAAGCCATCCCGAAGGTCCAAGGTGCTGTCAAAGCATCTATCAGAACCGCTCCCGGATCCCTGGATCTGGACCCGTAACGAGGAAGCTTGGCGTTCTGTCGAGACGCCATGAGATCTATCTCTGGTTTGCCCCAACGTCGAAGTATTTGGGCAAAGACCTCCGGATGAAGTTCCCACTCCCCCGGATGAAAAGTCTGACGACTTAAGAAATCCGCCTCCCAGTTCTCCACTCCAGGAATGTGGATTGCTGACAGGTGGCAAGAGTGAGACTCTGCCCAGCGAATTATCTTTGATACTTCCATCATTGCTAGGGAGCTTCTTGTCCCTCCCTGATGGTTGATGTAAGCTACAGTCGTGATGTTGTCCGACTGAAACCTGATGAACCCCTGAGTTGTTAACTGGGGCCAAGCCAGAAGGGCATTGAGAACTGCTCTCAATTCCAGAATGTTTATTGGTAGGAGACTCTCCTCCTGATTCCATTGTCCCTGAGCCTTCAGAGAATTCCAGACAGCGCCCCAACCTAGTAGGCTGGCGTCTGTTGTTACAATTGTCCAGTCCGGCCTGCTGAATGGCATCCCCCTGGACAGATGTGGCCGAGAAAGCCACCATAGAAGAGAATTTCTGGTCTCTTGATCCAGATTCAGAGTAGGGGATAAGTCTGAGTAATCCCCATTCCACTGACTTAGCATGCACAATTGCAGCGGTCTGAGATGTAGGCGTGCAAAGGGTACTATGTCCATTGCCGCTACCATTAAGCCGATCACCTCCATGCATTGAGCTACTGACGGGTGTTGAATGGAATGAAGGACACGGCATGCATTTTGAAGCTTTGTTAACCTGCCTTCTGTCAGGTAAATCTTCATTTCTACAGAATCTATAAGAGTCCCCAAGAAGGGAACTCTTGTGAGTGGAAAGAGAGAACTTTTCTTTTCGTTCACCTTCCATCCATGCGACCTTAGAAATGCCAGTACTAACTCTGTATGAGACTTGGCAGTTTGAAAGCTTGAAGCTTGTATCAGAATGTCGTCTAGGTACGGAGCTACCGAAATTCCTCGCGGTCTTAGTACCGCCAGAAGAGCACCCAGAACCTTTGTGAAGATTCTTGGAGCCGTAGCCAATCCGAATGGAAGAGCTACAAACTGGTAATGCCTGTCTAGAAAGGCAAACCTGAGATACCGGTAATGATCTTTGTGAATCCGTATGTGAAGGTAAGCATCCTTTAAATCCACTGTGGTCATGTACTGACCCTTTTGGATCATGGGTAAAATTGTCCGAATAGTTTCCATTTTGAACGATGGAACTCTTAGGAATTTGTTTAGGATCTTTAAATCCAAGATTGGCCTGAAAGTTCCCTCTTTTTTGGGAACCACAAACAGATTTGAGTAAAACCCTTGTCCTTGTTCCGACCGCGGAACCGGATGGATCACTCCCATTAATAAAAGATCTTGAACGCAGCATAGAAACGCCTCTTTCTTTATTTGGTTTGTTGACAACCTTGACAGATGAAATCTCCCTCTTGGGGGAGAGGATTTGAAGTCCAGAAGGTATCCCTGAGATATGATCTCTAACGCTCCAGGGATCCTGGACATCTCTTGCCCAAGCCTGGGCGAAGAGAGAAAGTCTGCCCCCCACTAGATCCGTTCCCGGATCGGGGGCCCTCAATTCATGCTGTCTTAGGGGCAGCAGCAGGTTTCCTGGCCTGCTTGCCCTTGTTCCAGGACTGGTTAGGTCTCCAGCCTTGTCTGTAGCGAGCAACAGCTCCTTCCTGTTTTGGTGCAGAGGAAGTTGATGCTGCTCCTGCTTTGAAATTACGAAAGGAACGAAAATTAGACTGTCTAGCCTTAGGTTTGGCTCTGTCTTGAGGCAGGGCATGGCCTTTACCACCTGTAATGTCAGCGATAATTTCTTTCAACCCGGGCCCGAATAAGGTCTGCCCTTTGAAAGGTATATTAAGCAATTTAGATTTAGAAGTAACGTCAGCTGACCAGGATTTTAGCCACAGTGCTCTGCGCGCCTGAATGGCGAATCCGGAAGTTTAGTTAAATGTACTACGGCATCCGAAATAAATGAGTTAGCTAACTTAAGGGCTTTAAGCTTGTGTGTAATCTCATCTAATGGAGCTGATTCAAGTGTCTCTTCCAGAGACTCAAACCAAAATGCTGCTGCAGCCGTGACAGGCGCAATGCATGCAAGAGGTTGCAATATAAAACCTTGTTGAACATTTTCTTAAGGTAACCCTCTAACTTTTTATCCATTGGATCTGAAAAGGCACAGCTATCCTCCACCGGGATAGTGGTACGCTTAGCTAAAGTAGAAACTGCTCCCTCCACCTTAGGGACCGTTTGCCATAAGTCCCGTGTGGTGGCGTCTATTGGAAACATCTTTCTAAATATCGGAGGGGGTGAGAACGGCACACCGGGTCTATCCCACTCCTTAGTAACAATTTCAGTAAGTCTCTTAGGTATAGGAAAAACGTCAGTACTCGACGGTACCGCAAAATATTTATCCAACCTACACATTTTCTCTGGTATTGCAACTGTGTTGCAATCATTCAGGGCCGCTAACACCTCCCCTAGTAATACACGGAGGTTTTCCAGCTTAAATTTAAAATTTGAAATATCTGAATCCAGTTTGTTTGGATCAGAACCGTCACCCGCAGAATGAAGCTCTCCGTCCTCATGTTCTGCAAATTGTGACGCAGTGTCTGACATGGCCCTAATATTATCAGCGCACTCTGTTCTCACCCCAGAGTGATCACGCTTACCTCTTAGTTCTGGTAATTTAGCCAAAACTTCAGTCATAACAGTAGCCATATCCTGTAATGTGATTTGTAATGGCCGCCCAGATGTACTCGGCGCTACAATATCACGCACCTCCCGAGCGGGAGATGCAGGTACTGACACGTGAGGTGAGTTAGTCGGCATAACTCTCCCCTCGTTGTTTGGTGAAATATGTTCAATTTGTACAGATTGACTTTTATTTAAAGTAGCATCAATGCAGTTAGTACATAAATTTCTATTGGGCTCCACTTTGGCTTTAGCACATATAGCACAGATATCTTCCTCTGAATCAGACATGTTTAACACACTAGCAAATAAACTAGCAACTTGGAAATACTTTTCAAGTAATTTACTATAATATGAAAACGTACTGTGCCTATAAGAAGCACAGAAAAAGTTATGACAGTTGAAAATTAATAACAGTTATAGCATCAAATCTTTGTAAAAAAACACAATTTTAGCAAAGGATTGCTCCCATTAGCAAAGGATAACTAACCCTAGAAAAAAATACAGAAATAAACGTTTTTTATCACAGTCAACTACAATCTCACAGCTCTGCTGTGAGTGATTACCTCCCTCAAAACAAGTTTTGAAGACCCCTGAGTTCTGTAGAGATGAACCGGATCATGCAGGGAAGACAATAAACTTCTGACTGAATTTTTTGATGCGTAGCAAAAGCGCCAAAAAAGGCCCCTCCCCCTCACACACAACAGTGAGAGAGATCAGTAAACTGTCATAAATTAAATAAAACGACTGCCAAGTGGAAAAAAACAGTGCCCAAAACATTTTTTCACCCAGTACCTCAGAAAATTAAACGATTTTACATGCCAGCAAAAAACGTTTAACATAAATAAATTAAGTGTTATTAAAAAGCCTGTTGCTAGTCCCTGCAAATTAGGCTAAAGTCTTATGTATACAGTATAATTTCAGTCAAGTGCCATTCCCCAGAATACTGAAGTGTAAAATATACATACATGACAGCCTGATACCAGTTGCTGCTACTGCATTTAAGGCTGAGTTTACATTATATCGGTATGGCAGAATTTTCTCATCAATTCCATTGTCAGAAAATAATAAGCTGCTACATACCTCTTTGCAGATTAATCTGCCCGCTGTCCCCTGATCTGAAGTTTACCTCTCCTCAGATGGCCGAGAAACAGCAATATGATCTTAACTACGCCGGCTAAAATCATAGAAAAAACTCAGGTAGATTCTTCTTCAAATTCTACCAGAGAAGGAATAACACACTCCGGTGCTATTATAAAATAACAAACTTTTGATTGAAGGTATGAAACTAAGTATAATCACCACAGTCCTCTCACACATCCTATCTATTCGTTGGGTGCAAGAGAATTACTGGAGGTGACGTAGAGGGGAGGAGCTATATAGCAGCTCTGCTGGGTGAATCCTCTTGCACTTCCTGTTGGGGAGGAGTTAATATCCCAGAAGTAATGATGACCCGTGGACTGACCACACTTAACAGGAGTAATACGTATTTATTATACAATGCTAAGAAACAATATTATAAAAAACAATATACAAATGGTATATATACAATTATACCATGACTAAACAATGATCTCTATCTGACAATATGATATAAAATGATCGCAATTGCATTTGATTCAAAACATATAGTTCAAAACATGTTATGACATATGATAAAAATTCAAATATGGATTACCAATAAGAAGTGGTAGACGTGATTTAGTGTTAATAGGAGAAAATATATACGAAAGTAGTAGTGAACCTTGAAAATGGTGAAGATAATGAAAAAGTAAATAAAAAATGTGTAAAAAAATATAAAAAGTAAAAAACAGGTGTACACCTTTAAAAACTTAGTGTCATTGATCCTTGCAAATAGATACAAATAGTGAAAAAAAATTGTGAGAAGATGTGTAATAATTGTGAAAAAGTCTCTTATTCCTGAAATCCAATAGTCTTTAAGTGATAATTTATATCCAATATGTGTTGATGTAAATGTCCTTATAGGTGATGGTTGAATCCTAGTGTTTCTTAATCCAAATAACGATATTCACAGTATCTTCTATATCCTAGATAGAAAAATAAAAATACATAGTGCAATATGCTAATTCAAATGTGGCTAAATAAGTATAGAACTCACCGAATTGGGACCTGAGCCGTCGATATCAGTTTGTTATCTACGCGTTTCGAGAGACATTTGAGAATATAGTCTTATCTCTTTTATAACCCACTGGGAGTGTAATCTCTTCTACTGGCTGTGTTTACACAGTTTGGCCTCAAGGCCAAAAACTTTAAGGATAGGTGTGGCCTTGAGGCCAAACTGTGTAAATACAGCCAGTAGAAGAGATTACACTCCCAGTGGGTTATAAAAGAGATAAGACTATATTCTCAAATGTCTCTCGAAACGCGTAGATAACAAACTCATATCGACGGCTCAGGTCCCAATTCGGTGAGTTCTATACTTATTCAGCCACATTTGAATTAGCATATTGCACTATGTATTTTTATTTTTCTATCTAGGATATAGAAGATACTGTGAATATCGTTATTTGGATTAAGAAACACTAGGATTCAACCATCACCTATAAGGACATTTACATCAACACATATTGGATATAAATTATCACTTAAAGACTATTGGATTTCAGGAATAAGAGACTTTTTCACAATTATTACACATCTTCTCACGATTTTTTTTCACTATTTGTATCTATTTGCAAGGATCAATGACACTAAGTTTTTAAAGGTGTATACCTGTTTTTTACTTTTTATACTTTTTTTACACATTTTTTATTTACTTTTTCATTATCTTCACCATTTTCAAGGTTCACTACTATTTTTTTCGTATATATTTTCTCCTATTAACACTAAATCACGTCTACCACTTCTTATTGGTAATCCATATTTGAATTTTTATCATATAATTTTATATCATATTGTCAGATAGAGATCATTGTTTAGTCATGGTATAATTGTATATATACCATTTGTATATTGTTTTTATAATATTGTTTCTTAGCATTGTATAATAAATACGTATTTTAAACCATTTTTAACTATTTGGTTTGTCCAACCATTCAAAATCCCCTCTGACCCTACTCAGCTAAGACTCTGATATAGGGGTTCTAAGCGCTCCTATAGCTTTAACATATTGGTTCAGGCTCTATTTTTTCCTTCAGCTGTATTTTATACCAAAATTCTACAGTTTTCTTCACAGACATGGTTGGAGAATTAGTTCTCTTTCTCATTTATCAAAAGTATCTTTTCTAGGAGTCATTATAGACTCTGTAACTATGTAGCTTTTAGGGATCAATGTTAAAGTCAGTTTGCTCACAACTAAACTAAATATTCAACCCATCTGTAGCTCAATGTATGGAAGTGTTAGGTCTGATGATTGTAGCATCAGATGTTCTTTTTTTGCATGGTTCCATATGAGACCTCTTCAAGTTTGCATGCTTTGACAATGGTAAAGAAAAATCACTTAACTATCTCATAGAATTCTATGGGATTCTTCAGTGAGGCTCAGGCAACCTATGTCCTGGTGTGATATACCTTTAAATTTACACATCCAAAGTACTTCCTTCCTATTTAAGGACACATTCTAGCCTCATTCTGGGCCTGAAAATTGAAGTTGTTCCTTCACAGTTCACTTTGTCTCCTGTGAAATAACTTTGCTCTTAGGCCTAGATTTAGAGTTCGGCGGTAGCCGTCAAAACCAGCGTTAGAGGCTCCTAACGCTGGTTTTGGCCGCCCGCTGGTATTTGGAGTCAGTGATTAAAGGGTCTAACGCTCACTTTTCAGCCGCGACTTTTCCATACCGCAGATCCCCCTACGCCATTTGCGTAGCCTATCTTTTCAATGGGATCTTCCTAACGCCGGTATTTAGAGTCGTTTCTGCAGTGAGCGTTAGAGCTCTAACGACAAGATTCCAGCCGCCTGAAAATAGCAGGAGTTAAGAGCTTTCTGGCTAACGCCGGTTTATAAAGCTCTTAACTACTGTACCCTAAAGTACACTAACACCCATAAACTACCTATGTACCCCTAAACCGAGGTCCCCCCACATCGCCGCCACTCGATTAAAATTTTTAACCCCTAATCTGCCGACCGCCACCTACGTTATACTTATGTACCCCTAATCTGCTGCCCCTAACACCGCCGACCCCTGTATTATATCTATTAACCCCTAACTTGCCCCCCACAACGTCGCCGCAAGCTACTTAAAATAATTAACCCCTAATCTTCCGACCGCAAATCGCCGCCACCTACGTTATCCCTATGTACCCCTAATCTGCTGCCCCTAACATCGCCGACCCCTATGTTATATTTATTAACCCCTAATCTGCCCCCCTCAACGTCGCCGACACCTACCTACACTTATTAACCCCTAATCTGCCGAGCGGACCTGAGCGCTACTATAATAAAGTTATTAACCCCTAATCCGCCTCACTAACCCTATCATAAATAGTATTAACCCCTAATCTGCCCTCCCTAACATCGCCGACACCTACCTTCAATTATTAACCCCTAATCTGCCGACCGGAGCTCACCGCTATTCTAATAAATGTATTAACCCCTAAAGCTAAGTCTAACCCTAACACTAACACCCCCCTAAGTTAAATATAATTTTTATCTAACGAAATAAATTAACTCTTATTAAATAAATAATTCCTATTTAAAGCTAAATACTTACCTGTAAAATACATCCTAATATAGCTACAATATAAATTATAATTATATTATAGCTATTTTAGGATTAATATTTATTTTACAGGCAACTTTGTAATTATTTTAACCAGGTACAATAGCTATTAAATAGTTAAGAACTATTTAATAGTTACCTAGTTAAAATAATAACAAATTTACCTGTAAAATAAATCCTAACCTAAGATATAATTAAACCTAACACTACCCTATCAATAAAATAATTAAATAAACTACCTACAATTACCTACAATTAACCTAACACTACACTATCAATAAATTAATTAAACACAATTGCTACAAATAAATACAATTAAATAAACTATCTAAAGTACAAAAAATAAAAAAGAACTAAGTTACAGAAAATAATAAAATATTTACAAACATAAGAAAAATATTACAACAATTTTAAACTAATTACACCTACTCTAAGCCCCCTAATAAAATAACAAAGCCCCCCAAAATAAAAAATTCCCTACCCTATTCTAAAATACAAATATTACAAGCTCTTTTACCTTACCAGCCCTGAACAGGGCCCTTTGCGGGGCATGCCCCAAGAATTTCAGCTCTTTTGCCTGTAAAAAAAAACATACAATACCCCCCCCCCCAACATTACAACCCACCACCCACATACCCCTAATCTAACCCAAACCCCCCTTAAATAAACCTAACACTACCCCCCTGATGATCTTCCTACCTTGTCGGAACAGCCAATAGAATGCGAGCTCAATCTGATTGGCTGATTGGATCAGCCAATCGGATTGAACTATATTCTGATTGGCTGATTCCATCAGCCAATCAGAAAATTCCTACCTTAATTCCGATTGGCTGATAGAATCCTATCAGCCAATCGGAATTCGAGGGACGCCATCTTGGATGACGTCCCTTAAAGGAACCGTCATTCGTCGTCTAGTCGTCGGAAGAAGAGGATGGATCCGCGCTGGAGGTCTTCAAGATGGAGCCGGTCGTCATCGGATGGAAGAAGATAGAAGATGCCGCTTGGAGAAGATGTTTGCCGGTCCGGATGTCCTCTTCTTGCCGGATAGGAGGAAGACTTTGGACCCTCTTCTGGACTTCTTCAGTGGATGTCTAGCCCCCGCTTGGGTTGGATGAAGATCTTGGAGCCAGGACGGATCGGTGAACCTGGCATGGTGAAGACAAGGTAGGAAGATCATCAGGGGGGTAGTGTTAGGTTTATTTAAGGGGGGTTTGGGTTAGATTAGGGGTATGTGGGTGGTGGGTTGTAATGTTGGGGGGGGGGTATTGTATGGTTTTTTTTTACAGGCAAAAGAGCTGAAATTCTTGGGGCATGCCCCGCAAAGGGCCCTGTTCAGGGCTGGTAAGGTAAAAGAGCTTGTAATATTTGTATTTTAGAATAGGGTAGGGAATTTTTTATTTTGGGGGGCTTTGTTATTTTATTAGGGGGCTTAGAGTAGGTGTAATTAGTTTAAAATTGTTGTAATATTTTTCTTATGTTTGTAAATATTTTATTATTTTCTGTAACTTAGTTCTTTTTTATTTTTTGTACTTTAGATAGTTTATTTAATTGTATTTATTTGTAGCAATTGTGTTTAATTAATTTATTGATAGTGTAGTGTTAGGTTAATTGTAGGTAATTGTAGGTAGTTTATTTAATTATTTTATTGATAGGGTAGTGTTAGGTTTAATTATATCTTAGGTTAGGATTTATTTTACAGGTAATTTTGTAATTATTTTAACTAGGTAACTATTAAATAGTTCTTAACTATTTAATAGCTATTGTACCTGGTTAAAATAATTACAAAGTTGCCTGTAAAATAAATATTAATCCTAAAATAGCTATAATATAATTATAATTTATATTGTAGCTATATTAGGATTTATTTTACAGGTAAGTATTTAGCTTTAAATAGGAATCATTTATTTAATAAGAGTTAATTTATTTCGTTAGATAAAAATTATATTTAACTTAGGGGGGTGTTAGTGTTAGGGTTAGACTTAGCTTTAGGGGTTAATACATTTATTAGAATAGCGGTGAGCTCCGGTCGGCAGATTAGGGGTTAATAATTGAAGGTAGGTGTCGGCGATGTTAGGGAGGGCAGATTAGGGGTTAATACTATTTATGATAGGGTTAGTGAGGCGGATTAGGGGTTAATAACTTTATTATAGTAGCGCTCAGGTCCGCTTGGCAGATTAGGGGTTAATAAGTGTAGGCAGGTGTCGGCGACGTTGTGGGGGGCAGATTAGGGGTTAATAAATATAACATAGGGGTCGGCGATGTTAGGGCAGCAGATTAGGGGTACATAGGGATAACGTAGGTTGCGGCGGTTTACGGAGCGGCAGATTAGGGGTTAAAAAAAATATGCAGGGGTCAGCGATAGCGGGGGCGGCAGATTAGGGGTTAATAAGTGTAAGGTTAGGGGTGTTTAGACTCGGGGTACATGTTAGAGTGTTAGGTGCAGACGTAGGAAGTGTTTCCCCATAGGAAACAATGGGGCTGCGTTAGGAGCTGAACGCTGCTTTTTTGCAGGTGTTAGGTTTTTTTTCAGCTCAAACTGCCCCATTGTTTCCTATGGGAGAATCGTGCACGAGCACGTTTTTGATGCCGGCCGCGTCCGTAAGCAACTCTGGTATCGAGAGTTGCATTTGCGGTAAATATGCTCTACGCTCCTTTTTTGGAGCCTAACGCAGCATTTGTTTGAACTCTCGATACCAGAGTTAAATTTATGGTGCGGCCAGAAAAAAACCCGCGGAGCGTTAACAGCCCTTTTACCGCCGAACTCCAAATCTAGGCCTTAGACTTTACTAAGTCTTTCAGGTTTTTAAGTTCATTCCTTACTATATGCGCTGCATATTCTGTTGCTACCTTTACTCCCTACCGGAACCAGCCTGCCAGATTACTACGCTTACCGGAACTTCATACTACAGACGCCGAAGTCGCGCTCACACTGAGCGGTTACCGGAGCTCAATCTGCCTGCCTGTCAGCTCCTTTTAGCTCTCTCATACCCACGCTGCCTCAACCTCCCTGGTTACAAGCTAAGTACCGCTCTCCACGCACAAATACTTACCTTGTTATGTTTGTATCAATCCTATATACGATTGCCTTTTTTGTATATTAACCTGTCATCTGGAAAAGTACTTTTGATACGTATTTGGGATATATGAGAGTGTGTTTGGACTGTACATATTTTATTGAGTGCTTGTGTGAGTGCGTGAAAACCTTGCTTATACATAAAAGCAACAACTTTACCCTGGATATTATTGAACTGCCATTTGAGTGATTTAAACCATTTATCACTCTCATTTTCTCTGTGGTTCTCCTTGTTATATCATTCTTACATCAGTGCCTATCCACATTTCCTTATGTGTTATTACAAGATATAATTTCATATATATTAAATCAATTACTAAACTAAAGTCTCACCTTATATAACAAGTTGAACAAGTGATTTCTTCTTGCTTATTATAAGAAAAGAGCAACAAAACCTTTATTTTTGTCATAAATTTGTATTCACCATTTAAAGTGATTGTGAATATCACACCTGGAGGATAGTTTTCCAAACTATTTTTCTGGGGGTGTCCTTTATTGTCCGAACTTGAAAAATAATGTCTGCAGATACCATTCTCTGGGATTGAGGTTCAGTCTGGTCCAGGAGAGCACAGTTATTTTGGTTTCCTCAGGAGGTGAGGTTACCAATAGTTATATTTAGGTCCATTCAGAGCTGTACTCTTCTGAAAGGAGAAACATACAAGTTTTAATTCAGACAATATTACAGCTGTAGCTTATATCCATCATCAAGGGGGGACTTGCAATTTCTTAGCAATAATTTAGGAAGTCTCAAGGTTTTTTGATTGGACACAAAAAAAAAAATCTATTTTTCACATCCCAGGAAGGAAATCGGTGAGGCAGATTACCTTAGTAGGTAATATCTTCAACTAGTTTTCTACTAGATTGTGAAATGATGGAGACTCCCAGAAATAGACCTGATGACTTCTGTTTCCAAGAGTCATAGTTGAAATTGAATAGAGCATTATTTATTAATCTGAATGCTCCAGTAAGGCCATGCAGAACTTGGTTTGTGTATCTGATTCAGATGTCAAGCGTTCTCCAATCAACAAGATCATGAGTTTCTCATCTTGATGGATTAGAGACTATATGACTATTTTTTATAACAAAGAGGTTTCATCAATTCTGTATTGAACACCTTATTTCAGGCCATAAAGTACCTTTTCTCAAATGATTTGGAAAGTTGTTTCTTCCCTGCTTTTGAAAACCAGGGTTTTAGCTGGCATTCTTTTAGAATTCTATGAATTATTCTTATTGCAAGTCAATTCAGATGACTTATCTTATAACTCTTTAGTCATAGTTCTGCTTTTTCTGTTTCATACTACAGGAATATTGCTGAGTGTCTTGACATCAAGGCCATGTTCCAGCTGTAGTCAGGATATATCCAGTGTCTAAACCAAGTTTTCCTCTTTGGAACAATAATTTGTTTGTTTGTCTTTACAAGCTTTTTAGGTTTCTCTTTTCAAACCTGCATGCTTTGGACATTTAACTTCTGTCTTGGAAGTTTTTGTTGTTTTTAGCAATTTTATGATGGAAGACTTTCAGAATTTTTTTTACCTAAATTGATTTTTTTTGGATATCATCAATCATGAAATTATATCCCATCTCCTTGTCCTAATCGAAATAATTTATTTTATTGTCTCTTACTTTATTTTGTTTAAAAAAATATCAGAAATAAGATAAATTTTATATTTACGATCAACGTTTTTTTTCTGCTTCCTCCTCCCCCTCGCATTCTTCCGTGCGTGTTCTCAATTTGCAAATCTCTGTGGATGCGCTAGCTTACGATCTCCGCTTAGATACATACTAGCAATGAATCAGTTGATTCATTGTTTAGTCACTTAGCGGAGATCATCCTGAAAAGCATTCCTTTGCAACTGCGCATGCAGCTTTTGTGAACCCGCTAGTTGAGTGACATCCAGTTTATGATTTAATGCATGCGCAATAGAACAAGTAGGAGTGTATCATGGCGATTTAGACGCCAATAGGGGAACCAATCCGTTAGATACGGATGAAATTGTCACGCTTATCTGAATTTTTTTTTTTAATGCAGGTGGAGGAACGATGGTAGTCTACGGAAGACAAAATAAGTAAATAACAAATGTAAACAATGGTTTTTAAAAAAATGATGAATGAAAGTACACTTTATTTTTCATATACATTGCATTGCAAATGAATGATGACTTTAACTTTACTTTCACTTTAAGATATTGTATAAGCATTAAATACTACTTTAACATTACAAAGGTTTTCAGACAATCCTTTAATTTGTTTGTTCCTTGTCAAAGGGCCATATGAGTTTCTTTAGCTTTTTTGGCTAAATGTCCTAATTACCAAGGCTTAAATGGAGGCAGAATAGACTTTACCTAAACGCATTATTGCCCTTTTTTACTAGATCATTTTCTTATTCTTGGATTTTTAAGAATGAGAATTATATGAAATACAATTGCAAGGCAGCAACATATTCTCTAAATCCTTCAGGCTGCAGTGGCTGGTGATTAGGTGCCTGCCTTAAAAAAAAAGTCCTGCAACTTGGGTATTAGTTCTCATGAGTAATAGCTAGTTAACTCTCACCACCTTATGAAATAAAACAAAATATATGCTCACTTGATAAATTAATTTGTTTCATGGCGGTGAGAGCCCATGAGACCAGCCCATTTTAATTTTTTATGTACTTATTTTTTCTTGCGGCAGTTCTTGTTTGTACCTTATTTTCCCAACTTTTTCCTTTTCTACCTTTTTACTTCTCTTTTCTTGGCTATACGTAGACTAGAATACCAGATAGGTGGGATAGATTAAGTGCTCTGAGAGCTTTGGGAATCTTTGCCTCCATCTAGTGACTAGGAGTTGAATCTCAGGAGTAATGGCTCATGGACTCTTACCACCATGACAGAAATTAATTTATCAAGTGAGCATAAATTTATTTATTTTTTTAAAACAATTTAAAAAAAATGATGTTCCTTAATAGAAATACTTGAAATTCCGATGTTCTTCACTTAGAAAAAAAAAAGTTATTTATATATATATATATATATATATATATAAACTATAACTATATATACAGTATTCAGAAGTGAAGAACATAGGCATCTGAAGTACCTTTGGCTGTAGCGCAGTTGGCTTAGTACACCTTCGGGTTAGGCTTCAAGCAAAAAAAAAAAGAGAAAACTTTTTTTTAGTGTGCCCTATAGAAGGGATTTTAGCGTGGTCGCAATATCAGAACTCCAGATGTTAAAGGGATATGAAACCCAAATGTTTTCTTTTATGGTTCAGATAGAGCATGCAATGTTAAGCAACTTTCTAATTTACTCCAATTATCAATTTTTCTTCATTCTCTAGGTATCTTTATTTAAAAAAAAAATGGGATGACTCCTTAGCTTACATTCCTGCTTTTTTCAAATAAAAATACCAAGACAATGAAGACAAATTGACAATAGGAGTAAATTAGAAAGTTACTTAAAATAGCATGTTCTATCTGAATCATGAAATAAAAAAATTGGGTTTCATATGCCATTAATAATAATAATAATAATACATAGACTGTTACTTCTGAGAGGGTAAACAGGGACAGAGAGAGATTGGAGCGGAAAAATGAGAGTGGAGAAAAGGATAGCGTTAAGAAAGAGTGTAGAAAAAAAAAAAGAAAGAGTAAAGAGATATGAGAGAGGAGAAAGAGTGAAAAGAAAAGATATAGCCTGAGAGAGAAGGGAGGCGGTAAAAATATGATATTTATAAAAAAAAAATCTAGATCTGCTATGACTTTACATTAATGTCTAAAAAGCAAGGAAAGAGGGTGGAAATATTAAAAGTAGCTAGGGGTGATATTAAGGCCTCTATTTATCAAGCCGTCAACTTACCTGCATTCAACGGCACCAATACGCTCTCCTAAGAACGCCTAACCTCGCGGCCGCGGACCTGAATACGTTCTCCAAAATTATCAAGAAAGCTGTCAAAAAGCTGCGCACCAAGTACGGTGTGATGAGCAGCGGACTGTTAACTAACAGTCATCGATCTCACTGCTCTTCGGCTTTTTCCAGCTTTGCTTGATTGGAACAGCCAATAGAATGTGCGCTGAATCCTATTGGCTGATTGCATCAGCCAATAGGATTTTTCCTACCTTAATTCCGATTGGCTGATAGAATTCTATCAGCCAATCGGAATTCAAGGGACGCCATCTTGGATGACGTCACTTAAAGGTACCTTCATTCAGTCCTCGGATGTCGTTAGAAGAGGATGCTCTGCGTCGGATGTCTTGAAGATAGAAGATGCCGTCTGGATGAAGACTTCTGCCCGTCTGGAGGACCTCTTCTGGTCGGCTTGGATGAAGAATTCTGCCCGTCTGGAGGACCACTTCGCCCGGCTTCGTGGAGGACTTGAGCCCGGTTGGGTGAAGACGTCTCAAGGTAGGGTGATCTTCAAGGGGTTAGTGTTAGGTTTTTTAAGGGGGGATTGGGTGGGTTTTAGAGTAGGGTTGGGTGTGTGGGTGGTGGGTTTTAATGTTGGGGGGGTATTGTTAGGGTTAGACTTAGGTTTAGGGGTTAATACATTTAATATAGTGGCTGCGGTGTAGGGGGGGGGCAGATTAGGGGTTAATAAATGTAATGTAGGTGGCGGCGGTGTAGGGGGGGCAGATTAGGGGTTAATAAGTATAATTTAGGTGGCGGTGGGCTCCGGGAGTGGTGGTTTAGGGGTTAAACACTTTATTTAGTTGCGGCGGGGTCTGGGAGCAGCGGTTTAGGGGTTAATAAGTATAATGTAGGTGGCGGCGGTGTAGGGGGGGCAGATTAGGGGTGTTTAGACTCGGGGTACATGTTAGGGTGTTAGGTGTAGACATTACCATAGGAATCAATGGGATATCGAGCAGCAGCGAACATAAGCTTTCGCTGCTTTCCGACTCCCATTGATTCCTATGGTATCCTCTGCCTCCAGGGCGGCGGATTGAAAACCACGTACGCTGGGCCGGAAAAGTGCTGAGCGTACCTGCTAGTTATTTGATAACTAGCAAGAATAGTCAGATTGTGCCGAACTTGCGTTGTGCGGAACATCTGTAGTGTTCTGTTGTGCGGAACATCTGTAGTGACGTAAGCGTCGATCTGTGTCGGACTGAGTCCGGCGGATCGTATGTTACGTCACTAAATTCTACTTTTGCCGCTTTGTAGGGTTTGATAACTAAGGCGAATCAGGCTCGCCACAAATACGCTGCGGAATTCCAGTGTATTTACGGTTGACAGCTTGATAAATAGAGGCCAAACAGTAGTGAGCCAAAAAAGCATAATTCAAACTGAAATGCTAGCGTTTCAAAGCTTCAAAACTTCCAAACAGTATAGAAGGGAGAGGACTTACTGTAGGGTATTCTATGCAGGTCTCAGGATGCAAGGCAAAATATAACCACAATTGTCTCCATATCAGGAGGAATCCAATCGTTCCTACTGCATTGGGCCCAATAGAATCCGGCATCTCCTCCGCCATACCACTTATTGGCTCCGCTGTCAAAAGTGAAGAGTACGAAAACCAATCGCCCCAAGCTCTGTTCTCTGACGTGCACTCAAGCGACCAATCCAAGGGTAGCACTCTCCTGTATTGAACAAGCTTCGGCTAACATCGGCTACTTCCCAGCGGCTGTATCCAGGAGAATCAGTTTACTGCCTAACATTAATGTCAACACTCTCTCAGTTCAACAACATTTTTATGTCCAGCTGTTGTCTTCCCAAGAACCCTAGTTCTGCTATGCACTTATTTTTTGTTTATTTACTACTGTATGTAACATTATTTAATTTATGGTATAAAACAATCAATATTAAAAAAATTACTTCACAATAAGGTGTTTCACTTTGGCTAATCATATGCAAAGAGAAGGGGTGGGTTAGTGGGTGTGGTATGGGTGGGATCAATTGTGGCAGGTAACATTTTGGCTGGCTAGTAGCTTAGGGCTTGAAATTTTAAGCCCTGATTTGATTTATATATATATATATATATATATATATATATATATATATATATATATATATATATATATAGCAAAGTAGAAAACAGCACTCTCTGGACTTAAGTTTTAAACAAATAGTTTAATTGGTTTCGGGGAATGCTCCCCTTCATCAGACCAGCAACATACAAGTGAATCAAACATTTAAGCATACATAGACCCCTCCCCTTTGTGCAAAAAACCCGCCAAAAACCGGTTGTCATGGCAACCAAACATACAATACAAAGTAAATAGTGTGAATAAAGCAACAATCACATCAAAGAGCCTAATAATGAATCAATTCATGATTAATAAGTAAATGGTGAATAAGCAGATAAACATCAAACCCCTGGTATATATAGTGTAGATCAGACCACTATCTCGTAGTACCGTATACTATACAGAGAGACATCACAAATAGCAATACAGCATCTATCTACATTGAGATGCCCTAACTATCGTATTTCAAAAACCTGCAATCCAATTTATACATTTGTGATATATTAACCGCAACATCTTTGTATGTATAACTTATCCAACATTCCAGATAATAGTGACATAGTATCAATAGATCTAATAAATAACCGGGCACCTATTCCCCTAATATAGGGGTCCTAAATATCCAAGAGTATCCCCTAGGCTATGTCAGTCCAAACCCATATGCCGTATTTGTAATATAGGAGCATGAGTGTGCCATGGGAGTGTCATACCGTATGTTCATGTCTGGTATCGGCCCGTTTCAGCGCTTACAGCTTACAGTGTGCATAGCATAATTTATTGAGTGGTACGCATGCGTATCAACCAGGAGCAGTCCGCCCCCAATAGTGCACAGTGTGGATTCCGATTGGCTCTAAGGGACAAGCCCCTACATTGGTATAGTTAGTGTTATTACCAAAGTACAGAGGGGGTACAAATATTAGGCAAAGAATAGCGTCTATTGGAGGGCAGATAAGATGACACAGCATCAAAGTGCCAGGCATATATTTGAAAGAACGGAGCCGTACCGGGGGGAGTGAGTAATCCATGGGCTAGAACTAGTAAACCATACCTAACCCCCAGTCATAATCAGGGACCCATACGCTCATATGCAAGTCTATAGCTCAGATCACTAAGTGACCCAGCAAGTGGCAATCAAACATAAAGACGCCCCCATAAAGGACAAGGGCAGATCGGACGGAACTCCAGTGGTAATAGCGCTCAGCCCCAGACATTAATTCTGATTGGCCCAATAGGGCAGGTCCCACTGCAAATCAATATTGTGTAGCAAAGTATCAGGGTAAAGCAAAAAAAATTTCAAAAAAACGGGGATACTCAAACCAGGTTATTTTTCTAACAACATATGTATGAGAAACTTAAGTGGCATAACATACAGATCAAAGTTACAGATCCACAATCACAAAAAACGTTGTGGAAAAAAATAAAAAATTCAAAAAATACAAAGTATTGTCACACTATCACAGGCCAGATAGTCATAATAAGACCACAGCCAGCTCCTGAGAGTATGGTCTGTAACACAAGGACACTAAGTGTTAACTCACAGGGAGAAGTAGATGCAAACAATATGTTAAAGGTGTCAGGGCCAGATAACCAATCATTGTCTAAACACAGTCATATATCACTGATGACCGCAGGGTGGGTGCCCCCTAGACTTTCCACATAAAGGGTAAACACGGGTGGAGCACATGCATAAGAAAAGAGTATGATGTTACCCGGTACATAAACATCAACTTTAAATGCTGAAATACACAGTGCCTTAATGGAAATTTTTTAAATACAGTCAAACCATAGAAAATCATAAACAATCATGAAAAACAATGCCAGTCTATTCCCATATTCAAACCTCTAGGGTGTATGGTGTCCAGTTTAAAGATCCACTCAGCCTCTTTCTGTAGGAGACGTGTGTCCCTATCACCTCCCCTAGGGAGTGGGGGTACGTGGTCAATGAGCTTGAATCTTAGGTCAGCCACGGAATGACCCTTCTCCATGAAATGTCTGGCCACCGGCTGATCACTCTTCCCTTTCTCAATTGCTGTCCGAATGGCACTCCTGTGGTTAGCCATCCTTTTCTTGATGTCATCTGAGGTTTTACCTATATAAAATAGGCCACAGCTGCAATTCAGCATATATACCACAAATTTTGTGGTACACGTAAGGTAGTGCTTAATCTTATAGCTTGTATTGTTGTGTGGATGTCTGAACTGTTTGCATTGCAACATGGAGTTGCACGTAACACAGCTAGGACATTTATAGGAACCTCTTTTGGTAATTGGTGTGACCTTGTTGTAGCTATCAACCGGATCAGTTTTCATTAGAATATCTTTGAGGTTTCTTCCTCTCTTGTACCCAATCCTGGGTGGTCCATAGCTCTGATAAGGTAATGATGGATCTGTCTGAACAATATCCCATTTTTCTTTTAAAGTGACCCCCAGTGTCCTTGTACTAGGAGTGTATGCTGTGACGAAATTCATCCTCTTCTGGTGGTCACTCTTGGTCATCTCCATGTTCACCTGGAACCTTGCTTCCTTTACAATGTTGGCTTTGTATCCTCTGTTGTAGAATCTTGATTCCATTTCTTTTAGCTGTATCTCCCGGTTCTCGTCCGATGTATTGTTGCGGAAGACTCTCAGCATTTGTGCCTTGGGGATTGCTTTTATGAGTGATCTGGGATGGTAGCTGGAAGCGTGCAGCAGTGTATTCCTGTCTGTAGTCTTCTTGAACAGAGTAGTCTAGTACCAGCCCGACTCTGCTGACAATCAGCTGGCAGACTGTAACGTCACGAGGGTTGCTCGTGCCCCGCCCAGGTTGTTCTCGCGAGACCGGAGACTCAGGGCGCTCGCGCGCTGCTGACGGTTGCTTACAGAAGAGGAGAGTGGTCGGACTCGTAGACTATAGGGAGTGAAAGAGAGAGTCCAGGATTACCATTAAAAGCAGGATACCACTACCAAGAAGAAAATAGAAAACAGAGAGTCCAGGATTTCCATTGGCACAAAGATCTCTTCAAAAAGGATCACAGGATATCAACTTGATGAGAGCCTAAGAACCATCTATAAACTTCAGTGAGCTGACATCTTACCTCACACTTACACAGTATATATATATATATATATATTGTGACAGAAAGCAAGGCCTGGTTATAAATGGAAGATATTTAAGACCAAGCATTGTACATGCTATTTCTCCTTTCAGTTAAAACCCCAGGGAGAAAGAGTGTGTATTTGATTATGCAGTTGATAAACTGTGTTCTGGGTCCCTGGGGTTTGGGATAATTGGAGAGAGGGTGGGCCATTATCCCAGACAGCTGTTAAGCTGTCCAGCAGCTAATCACAGATGTGGCTAATTAGAAGTTGTGAGGGTTTAAATAGCAGCCTCACTTAGGCCTTGGGAGAGAGTTACACAGCTACAGAAGCTGGTGTGTGTGTTTGTTACACTGTGTAAAAGACTTTTGTTCCTGTGAACTGTAAAAGGACATTATTTTTACAAAGCACTTGTGGAATGCTGTGAAGTGCTGGGACACATTTAAAAGTACTTAACTTTGCTGCAGAGGAAGGATTTCCCTCTTTTGAAAATGAACTGCCTGTTTGTTATTGCTGTGAAAAATAAAGCCTTTTAAACTACAGTGGACTGTCCTGTGCTGCATTTGTGCCCTAGAAGACCGTGGTTAAAAGTGGTCCCTGTAACACTTGGTGGAGAATGCGGGCAACCACGTTGTATGTCTGTGGGCATAATAATCTGCAAGCAACATGGAGGAAGTCATTAAAGCTTTGATCCATTCTAATGCTATACAGCAGGAGACTAACAGAAAAGCTGCTGAAAATAGTGCAGCACTGCAACAGTTGGTCTTGGCCCAGTCAGAGAGTGCTATGCTGCTGGCTAAATCACAGAAGGAGAACACTGAATTGTTGATACAACAGATGGCTGCTGTGCAAGCTGAGACATTCAGGAAGACCTGGGAAGAGCAAGAAAGTCCTATACAAACTCTGCAACGAGAGGTTCAAGCCATATCAGAAAAACTGAACTCTGAATATGTTGGTGGCAGCCAAGGTTCCAGAGTAATAAGGGCTAGTCATTATCTTCAAAAAATGACAGCAGCTGATGATGTTGAGGCGTATCTTTTGGCATTTGAACGCACAGCAGAATGAGAAAAATGGCCGACAGTTGAGTGGGCGAGTATACTTGTGGTGAACCTCAGAAGGCCTACTTTGATTTAGAGCCAGCACAAGCCAGTGACTATGAGAAATTGAAGGCAGAAATCCTTGCACGCCTGGGGGTGACTTCGGCAGTCTGTGCACAAAGATTCCATTCCTGGATGTTTTCATCTCATAATGCTGCAAGATCCCAGATGTTCGACCTTATACACCTTGCCAGGAAGTGGCTGCAACCAGAGGTTAATTCGGCTACCAAAATAGTGGAACTACTGGTGATGGACCGGTTTCAGCGTGGATTACCTGCTTCCCTGCGGCGGTGGGTTAATCAAGGTGATCCTCAAACAGCGGATCAGTTGATTGTATTGGTCGAAAGATTTATAGCTTCAGGAGAAGTTTTGCAACAATCTTCAATGGATCAGCCCCACAATCCCAAGTCCCAGAGCTCTACAAGAACTGGTAAGACTGTTCAGGGGATAAAGGGGATAAGAGAGCAGCAGGTGTATAGGCAAAACACCAGAGACATTTCCCCAGGAATTAAGGAAACATTTAAATATAACCAACCTGTAAGATGTTTTAAATGTAATGAGGTTGGGCATATTGCTAGAGACTGTGATAAAGATGAATTTATGGACTGTAATGTTGCACATTCACTATTGTCTAATAGCAACAGCTCTGTTAATAATGATTCCCATTGGTGTACTGTGACGGTTAATGGTAAAGTATCTAGGACTTTGCTTGATTCAGGAAGTATGGTCACACTAGTGGCTAAATCTTTAGTACCAGATGCAGTATTAGATTATGGGGAAAAAATGGGAATTATCTGTGTTCATGGAGATAAACGGGAATATCCTACAGCTGAGGTGGAGATTGAGACTCAGTGTGGTAAATTAAAATATTGTGTTGGTGTAGTACCAAATTTAGCCCATGAGGTGGTGATAGGGAGAGATTTTCCACAATTTCTGGAGTTATGGGAATCTCCAGAAATATGTCAAACTTCTGATATTTATGTATTTCCTTTCTCTGAAACTGATTTTGAAGGGGGTTCCATTGAAAAGGAGAAAAATAAGATTTATTGCCCTATGCCTGTATTAGTAGGTGATCAACCTTCTCAGAGTAATGAAGTACCAAGTACTAGCTCGGAAAATATTGATGATTTGATAGATCTGGTTGGTGGCAATGGTAATTTAAAAAAAAAAACAATGGGAGGATCCAACATTGGTAGAGGCAAGAAATAATATCAGGGTTATAAATGATGTTGTGACACAGCCAGGAAATGTATTACCCTATCCTTATTTTGAAGCAGTTAATGATTTGGTATATCATGTAGAGAAGAAAGGAACAGACATTGTTAAACAACTTTTGGTACCCCAGACTTTTAGGAACACTGTATTAAATCTTGCACATAACCACATACTAGGGGGGCATTTGGGAGTTGAGAAAACCAAAGAGAGAGTTCTTAGAAGGTTTTATTGGCCAGGGATATTTGTAGCCATCAAGGATTATTGTGCTTCATGCCCTAAGTGTCAATTTACAGCTCCTGCTAAAGATTTTCGTAACCCTTTAGTGCCCTTGCCTATAATTGATGTGCCTTTTGAAAGAACTGCTATGGACTTGGTGGGTCCGCTGGTTAAATCTGCTAGAGGACATCAGTATATACTGGTAATCCTTGATTATGCTACACGCTATCCTGAGGCAGTTCCCCTTCGTAACAGCTCTGCAAAGTCCATAGCAAAAGAACTCATGCTAATGTTTAGCAGAGTCGGGATACCTAAGGAAATTTTGACAGACCAAGGAACTCCATTTATGTCCAGGGTTACAAAAGAATTGTGTAAATTGTTGGGCATAAAACAACTAAGGACCTCAGTATATCACCCTCAGACTGATGGTTTAGTAGAAAGGTTTAACAAAACTCTCAAACGTATGCTAAGAAAGGTAATTGACACAGATGGGAGAAATTGGGACCTTCTGTTACCCTATTTAATGTTCTCTATCAGGGAGGTTCCCCAGGCTTCTACAGGTTTTTCCCCATTTGAACTGTTATATGGACGGCATCCCAGAGGATTACTAGATATAGTTAAAGAGACTTGGGAGCAAGAGACAACACCTTATCGAAGTATTATTGAACATATTTCCCAAATGCAGGATCGTATGGAAGCTGTCATGCCCATTGTAAGGGAACATATGGGAAAAGCACAGGAAGCACAAAAGTACAGCTACAACCATAATGCTAGAGCCAGGGTGTTTCAACCTAGGGATAGGGTGCTAGTTCTGGTCCCTACAGTTGAAAATAAATTCTTGGCTACTTGGCAGGGCCCATATGAGATAATTGAGAAAGTGGGTGATGTTAATTACAAAGTAAGTCAGCCAGGGAGAAGGAAACCTGAGCAAATATATCATATAAATCTGTTAAAACCTTGGAAAGATAGGGAAGTTTTAGTTGCCTTAAAACCTACAGAACTCCCTGTCACTGAACCAGAGGTAAATATATTGGAAACCCTATCTGTACATCAGAAGCGAGAGGTCAAGGATTTTATTAGAATAAACAAAGAGTTATTTTCTGTGGTACCTGGAAAAACTAATGTTATTAAGCAAGACATAATAACAGAACCAGGGAAGAAGGTCTGCCTTAAACCCTATAGGGTCCCTGAGGCTCGTAGAAAGGCTATTAAACTGGAGGTAGAAAAAATGTTAAAGCTTGGGGTAATTGAGGAATCACAAAGTGAGTGGAACAGTCCAATCGTGCTTGTTCCAAAGCCGGATGGTTCATTAAGGTTCTGTAATGACTTTCGTAAGCTTAATTGTGTTTCCAAATTTGACACCTACCCAATGCCTAGAGTAGATGAGTTGATAGAAAGGCTAGGAAAAGCACGTTATCTCACTACAATTGATTTAAAGAAAGGGTATTGGCAGGTGCCTCTCACTAGTCAAGCAAAGGAAAAGACAGCTTTTTCAACCCCAGAGGGCTTATTTCAGTATACAGTGTTGCCATTTGGTTTACATGGGGCCCCGGCAACATTCCAGAGGATGATGGATAGAATTCTGAAACCCCATGTTCGTTATGCGGCAGCATATTTGGATGATGTTATAATTTATAGTACAGATTGGGAATCCCATCTTCCAAAAGTTCAAGCAGTACTTGATGCAATACGGTCCGCTGGGTTAACTGCCAATCCTGCAAAATGTACTGTTGGTTTACAGGAAGCTAAGTACTTGGGTTATACTATTGGTAGAGGATTAGTTAAACCTCAGACAACAAAAGTAGAGGCCATACAGAACTGGCCACAGCCTCTAACTAAAAAACAAGTGAGAGCATTTATTGGGATAACTAGTTATTATAGAAGGTTTATCCCGAATTTCGCTACAATTGCGGCACCCTTGACAGATCTCACAAAAGCAAGGGCCCCAATTATGATAAAATGGTCCCCAGAAGCAGAACAAGCTTTTAAGCATTTGAAAGATGCCCTTTGTGCCCATCCAGTTTTGGTAACCCCCAATTTCGCTAAAGATTTTATTGTACAGACAGATGCCTCTGATGTTGGTTTAGGAGCAGTTCTCTCGCAGGAGTGTCAGGGAGAAGAGCATCCTGTCCTTTTCCTAAGCAGAAAACTTATTTCACAGGAAAAGAACTATTCTATAGTGGAGAAAGAATGCCTTGCCATTAAGTGGGCTTTAGAGACCCTTAGGTACTATCTGTTGGGAAGAAAATTTAAATTAATAACAGATCATGCTCCTCTCACATGGATGAGTCAGAATAAGGAAACAAATTCAAGGGTTACTAGGTGGTTTCTTAGGTTGCAACCCTTCAATTTTACTGTTGAGCACAGGGCTGGTCTTTTGCAGGGCAATGCTGATGGTTTGTCTCGGGTACATTCATTGATGTCCATGGTCGCTCAACCCACTGGGTGTGAGCTGGGGGGAGGATATGTGACAGAAAGCAAGGCCTGGTTATAAATGGAAGATATTTAAGACCAAGCATTGTACATGCTATTTCTCCTTTCAGTTAAAACCCCAGGGAGAAAGAGTGTGTATTTGTTTATGCAGTTGAAAAACTGTGTTCTGGGTCCCTGGGGTTTGGGATAATTGGAGAGAGGGTGGGCCATTATCCCAGACAGCTGTGAAGCTGTCCTGCAGCTAATCACAGGTGTGGCTAATTAGAAGTTGTGAGGGTTTAAATAGCAGCCTCACTTAGGCCTTGGGAGAGAGTTACACAGCTACAGAAGCTGGTGTGTGTGTGTTTGTTACACTGTGTAAAATACTTTTGTTCCTGTGAACTGTAAAAGGACATTATTTTTACAAAGCACTTGTGGAATGCTATGAAGTGCTGGGACACATTTAAAAGTACTTAACTTTGCTGCAGAGGAAGGATTTCCCTCTTTTGAAAATGAACTGCCTGTTTGTTATTGCTGTGAAAAATAAAGCCTTTTAAACTACAGTGGACTGTCCTGTGCTGCATTTGTGCCCTAGAAGACCGTGGTTAAAAGTGGTCCCTGTTACAATATATATACATATACAGTATATATATATATATATATATATATATATATATATATATATATATATATATATATATATATATTACAGAATCTATAATAATTTGTAAAATTTGTAATAATTATTATTAATATTTTAGATTTAATATTTCAAGAATGCAGAACAAAGAATACCAAGAGAACGAAGCAAATTTAATGATAAAAGTAAGTTGTTTAAAATTGCATGCCCTATCTCAATCATGAACATTTAATTTTGACTTCACTGTCTCTTTAATGCGTCCTTTGGTTAGCACGAGTTGGGTTTTGATCCCATGCAAACTTTTTACTTTCAACTTGTATAATTCGCACTACTCAACTCGCGCAAAAAGCTTACTTCTAGCGAAAGTTTACTCTCAAGCAGAGCCTTTTATGGGGAATAAAATTCTGGTTTAATGTTCCTTTAATAAGATATTCCTCAATTATTTTTAATATGAGTCATGACTTTAATACCCCAAGTAAGTACAAATAAATACAATATAACGATATAAAGTAAAATTCTACAGAAGTGTGTATTGACAGTATACAAGTGTGTTGCAAAAATGTTAAAATGTATATTTAGTATCATTTCACTTCCTGTGTTCTATGACACCTGTGGGCATTTTACCACTCTGGTTTAGACTCAATAATGTAAAATGAAAACACTTTGTTACTCAGCTGTTTATTAAAGTCGCACATTATCATATTATTACATGCTAGTAAATGTATTAAAAATAAAATATTAGAGATTCTATTAGAAAAACAAAATTACCATAGGTCATTATGCTGCATGTATTTCCACACACTAACTTCAAGATTGGACCAAATCCATTCATTGTATGTTTGGCCCTTTATAATCAGCATAGAACGTGAGCTACTGTCACTGTATTCAGCATATAAAGATGTTCACATTCTGGATCACTCCAAACAGCACGTTGTTTTGCAATAAAATATTTTTGTTACTCCTAAATCTGTCCTCTTTTGGGTGGGTGCTTTATTCTCTACCACATATAGTTCTAAAAGATATCTTCATCCCTGTATTCATTTCCTGTGCTTTTCAGTATGTCCCAAGCTGTGCAGAAACCATTTGAAAGCTATGGCAGACACATCCTATTAAAACTAAACCTCCATAAAGAGAAATGACTCAGCCAGCTCTGGTGCTCCCCATCCTTAATGACAACAGTTTTATTCCAGTACTTTAACTTCTTCTGACTCTTGATTTTCTCCCAAGTGCAGTTTTTGTCTAAAGTTTATGTTAAGGAAATAACAACAAAGCTTGCTTTTATATTGCAAAGTGATGCTTATATTTAGATACTACATCTTTAGCTAACCGTTTTATAAAGCCACTATAGAGCAATATATATATATATATATATATATATATATATATATATATAAAGCATGGAAATAGGTTGCATTCTCAAACCATACTATGCCATTGAAAAAACATAATTTATGCTTACCTGATAAATTCCTTTCTCCTGTAGTGTAGTCAGTCCACGGGTCATCCATTACTTATGGGATTATATCTCCTCCCTAACAGGAAGTGCAAGAGGATCACCCAAGCAGAGCTGCTATATAGCTCCTCCCCTCTACGTCATACCCAGTCATTCGACCGAAACCAAACGAGAAAGGAGAAACTATAGGGTGCAGTGGTGACTGGAGTTTAATTTAAAAATTTAGACCTGCCGTAAACAACAGGGCGGGCCGTGGACTGACTACACTACAGGAGAAAGGAATTTATCAGGTAAGCATAAATTATGTTTTCTCCTGTTAAGTGTAGTCAGTCCACGGGTCATCCATTACTTATGGGATACCAATACCAAAGCTAAAAGTACACGGATGACGGGAGGGACAGGCAGGATCTTTACATGGAAGGAACCACTGCCTGCAGAACCTTTCTCCCAAAAACAGCCTCCGAAGAAGCAAAAGTGTCAAATTTGTAAAATTTCGAAAAGGTGTGAAGTGAAGACCAAGTTGCAGCCTTGCAAATCTGTTCAACAGAGGCCTCATTTTTAAAGGCCCAAGTGGAAGCCACAGCTCTAGTAGAATGAGCTGTAATTCTTTCAGGAGGCTGCTGTCCAGCAGTCTCATAGGCTAAACGTATTATGCTACGAAGCCAGAAAGAGAGAGAGGTAGCCGAAGCTTTTTGACCTCTCCTCTGTCCAGAATAAACGACAAACAGGGAAGAAGTTTGGCGAAAATCTTTAGTTGCCTGCAAATAAAATTTCAGGGCACGGACGACGTCCAGATTGTGCAGAAGTCGTTCCTTCTTTGAAGAAGGATTAGGACACAATGATGGAACAACAATCTCTTGATTGATATTCCTGTTAGTGACTACCTTAGGTAAGAACCCAGGTTTAGTACGCAGAACTACCTTGTCTGAATGAAAAATCAGATAAGGAGAATCACAATGTAAGGCCGATAACTTAGAGACTCTTCGAGCCGAGGAAATAGCCATTAAAAACAGAACTTTCCAAGATAACAGCTTGATATCAATGGAATGAAGGGGTTCAAACGGAACACCCTGTAAAACGTTAAGAACTAAGTTTAAGCGCCACGGCGGAGCAACAGTTTTAAACACAGGCTTAATCCTGGCCAAAGCCTGACAAAAAGCCTGAACGTCTGGAACTTCTGACAGACGTTTGTGTAAAAGGATGGACAGAGCTGAGATCTGTCCCTTTAACGAACTAGCAGATAAACCCTTTTCTAAACCTTCTTGTAGAAAAGACAATATCCTAGGAATCCTAACCTTACTCCATGAGTAACTCTTGGATTCGCACCAATGCAAGTATTTACGCCATATTTTATGGTAAATTTTCCTGGTAACAGGTTTCCTAGCCTGTATTAAGGTATCAATCACTGACTCCGAGAATCCACGCTTTGATAGAATCAAGCGTTCAATCTCCATGCAGTCAGCCTCAGAGAAATTAGATTTGGATGTTTGAAAAGACCCTGAATCAGAAGGTCCTGTCTCAGAGGCAGAGACCATGGTGGACAGGACGACATGTCCACTAGATCTGCATACCAGGTCCTGCGTGGCCACGCAGGCGCTATTAGAATCACCGATGCTCTCTCCTGTTTGATCCTGACAATCAATCGAGGAAGTATCGGGAAGGGTGGAAACACATAAGCCATGTTGAAGACCCAAGGTGCTGTCAGAGCATCTATCAGTACCGCTCCCGGGTCACTGGACCTGGATCCGTAACAAGGAAGCTTGGCGTTCTGGCGAGACGCCATGAGATCCAGATCTGGTTTGCCCCAACACCGAAGCAGTTGGGCAAATACCTCTGGATGAAGTTCCCACTCCCCCGGATGAAAAGTCTGACGACTTAGGAAATCCGCCTCCCAGTTCTCCACGCCTGGGATGTGGATCGCTGACAGGTGGCAAGAGTGAGACTCTGCCCAGCGAATTATCTTTGAGACTTCCATCATCGCTAGGGAACTCCTTGTCCCTCCCTGATGGTTGATGTAAGCCACAGTCGTGATGTTGTCCGACTGAAACCTGATGAACCTCAGAGTTGCTAACTGAGGCCAAGCCAGAAGGGCATTGAAAACTGCTCTTTATTCCAGAATGTTTATTGGAAGGAGTCTCTCCTCCTGAGTCCATGATCCCTGAGCCTTCAGGGAATTCCAGACAGCGCCCCAACCTAGCAGGCTGGTGTCTGTTGTTACAATCGTCCAATCTGGCCTGCTGAAGGGCATCCCCCTGGACAGATGTGGCCGAGAAAGCCACCATAGAAGAGAATCTCTGGTCTCTTGATCCAGATTCAGCATAGGGGACAAATCTGAGTAATCCCCATTCCACTGACTTAGCATGCACAATTGCAGTGGTCTGAGATGCAGGCGTGCAAAAGGTACTATGTCCATTGCCGCTACCATTAAGCCGATTACCTCCATGCATTGAGCCACTGACGGGTGTTGAATGGAATGAAGGACACGGCAAGCATTTAGAAGTTTTGTTAACCTGTCCTCTGTCAGGTAAATTTTCATTTCTACAGAATCTATAAGAGTCCCCAAGAAGGGAACTCTTGTGAGTGGCAAAAGAGAACTCTTTTCTACGTTCACCTTCCACCCATGCGACCTTAGAAATGCCAGAACTAACTCTGTATGAGACTTGGCAGTTTGGAAACTTGACGCTTGTATCAGAATGTCGTCTAGGTACGGAGCTACCGATATTCCTCGCGGTCTTAGTACCGCCAGAAGAGAGCCCAGAACCTTTGTAAAGATTCTTGGGGCCGTAGCTAACCCGAAGGGAAGAGCTACAAACTGGTAATGCCTGTTTAGGAAGGCAAACCTTAGGTACCGATAATGATCCTTGTGAATCGGTATGTGAAGGTAGGCATCCTTTAAATCCACTGTGGTCATGTACTGACCCTCTTGGATCATAGGTAAGATTGTTCCGAATAGTTTCCATTTTGAACGATGGAACTTTTAGGAATTTGTTTAGGATCTTTAAGTCCAAAATTGGTCTGAAGGTTCCCTCTTTTTTGGGAACCACAAACAGATTTGAGTAAAACCCTTGTCCGTGTTCTGACCGCAGAACTGGGTGGATCACTCCCATTAGTAAAAGGTCTTGTACACAGCGTAGAAACGCCTCTTTCTTTATCTGGTTTGCTGACAACCTTGAAAGATGAAATCTCCCTTTTGGAGGAGAAGCTTTGAAGTCCAGAAGATATCCCTGAGATATGATCTCTAACGCCCAGGGATCCTGGACATCTCTTGCCCAAGCCTGGGCGAAGAGAGAAAGTCTGCCCCCCACTAGATCCGTTTCCGGATCGGGGGCCCTCACTTCATGCTGTCTTAGGGGCAGCAGCAGGCTTTCTGGCCTGCTTGCCCTTGTTCCAGGACTGGTTAGGTTTCCAGCCCTGTCTGTAGCGAGCAACAGTTCCTTCCTGTTTTGGAGCGGAGGAAGTTAATGCTGCTCCTGCCTTGAAGTTACGAAAGGCACGAAAATTAGACTGTTTAGCCCTTGGTTTGGCCCTGTCTTGAGGCAGGGCATGGCCCTTACCTCCAGTAATGTCAGCGATAATTTCTTTCAAACCGGACCCGAATAATGTCTGCCCTTTGAAAGGTATGTTAAGCAATTTAGATTTAGAAGTCACATCGGCTGACCAGGATTTAAGCCACAGCGTTCTACGCGCTTGAATGGCGAATCCGGAGTTCTTAGCCGTAAGCTTAGTTAAATGTACTACGGCATCAGAAATAAATGAATTAGCTAGCTTAAGGAC
Source organism: Bombina bombina (assembly GCF_027579735.1). Classification (NCBI taxonomy): domain Eukaryota; kingdom Metazoa; phylum Chordata; class Amphibia; order Anura; family Bombinatoridae; genus Bombina; species Bombina bombina. Next base: position 621,935,958 of record NC_069501.1, read on the forward strand.
TTTAAGCTTGTCTATAATCTCATCCAATGGAGCTGAGCTAATGGTCTCTTCCAGAGACTCAAACCAGAATGCCGCCGCAGCCGTGACAGGCGCAATGCATGCAAGGGGTTGTAATATAAAACCTTGTTGAACAAACATTTTCTTAAGGTAACCCTCTAACTTTTTATCCATTGGATCTGAAAAAGCACAGCTATCCTCCACCGGGATAGTGGTGCGCTTAGCCAGAGTAGAAACTGCTCCCTCCACCTTAGGGACCGTCTGCCATAAGTCCCGTGTGGTGGCGTCTATTGGAAACATTTTTCTAAATATAGGAGGGGGTGAAAAAGGTACACCGGGTCTATCCCACTCCTTGTTAATAATTTCTGTAAGCCTCTTAGGTATAGGAAATACATCAGTACACACCGGTACCGCATAGTATCTATCCAGCCTACATAATTTCTCTGGAATTGCAACCGTTTTACAATCATTCAGAGCCGCTAAAACCTCCCCTAGTAAAACACGGAGGTTCTCAAGCTTAAATTTAAAATTTGAAATGTCTGAGTCCAGTTTACTTGGATCAGATCCGTCACCCACAGAATGAAGCTCTCCGTCCTCATGTTCTGCAAATTGTGACGCAGTATCAGACATGGCTCTATTATTATCAGCGCACTCTGTTCTCACCCCAGAGTGGTCGCGTTTACCCCTTAATTCTGGCAATTTAGATAATACTTCAGTCATAACATTAGCCATGTCTTGCAAAGTGATTTGTATGGGCCGCCCTGATGTACTTGGCGCCACAATATCACGCACCTCCTGAGCGGGAGACGAAGGTACTGACACGTGAGGAGAGTTAGTCGGCATAACTTCCCCCTCGTTGTCTGGTGAAATTTTCTTTACATGTACAGATTGGCTTTTATTTAAAGTAGCATCAATGCAATTAGTACACAAATTTCTATTGGGCTCCACATTGGCCTTTAAACATATTGCACAAAGAGATTCCTCTGTGTCAGACATGTTTAAACAAACTAGCAATTAGACTAGCAAGCTTGGAAAATACTTTTCAAATAAATTTACAAGCAATATAAAAAACGTTACTGTGCCTTTAAGAAGCACAAAAAACTGTCACAGTTGAAATAACAATGAACCAAATTAGTTATAGCAACCAAATTTTCACAGTAAATGCATTAAGTTAGCAAAGGATTGCACCCACCAGCAAATGGATGATTAACCCCTTAGCACCCAAAAACGGATAACAATTTAATATAAGCGTTTTTTATCACAGTCAAAACACAGTCTCACAGGTCTGCTGTGAGTGATTACCTCCCTCAAAACTAGTTTTGGAGACCCCTGGGCTCTGTAGAGACGTCCTGGATCATGGAGGAAGAAATAGGAAGACTGTGACTGAATTTTTACTGCGCAATAAAGCGCCAAAATAGGCCCCTCCCACTCATAATACAACAGTGGGGAAGCTCAGTAAACTGATTTTATTCATAAACAAACGACAGCCATGTGGAAAAATAATGCCCATAAAGTTTTATCACCAAGTATCTCAGAGAAAAAACGATTAACATGCCAGTAAACGTTTAATATAAAATTATGAAATGTTATTAATAAGCCTGCTGCTAGTCGCTTTCACTGCAGTGGAGGCTCAAATATAAGTTAAATGTATACAGTATTTTCTTAGTGAAGTTCCATTCCCTAGAAATACCTCAGTGTAAACATACATACATATCAGCCTGATACCAGTCACTACTACTGCATTTAAGGCTGCACTTACATTACATCGGTATCAGCAGTATTTTCTCAGTCAATTCCATTCCTTAGAAAATAATATACTGCAACATACCTCCTTGCAGGTGAACCCTGCCCGCTGTCCCCTGTTCTGAAGTTACCTCACTCCTCAGAATGGCCGAGAACAGCAAATGGATCTTAGTTACGACCGCTAAGATCATACACAAACTCAGGTAGATTCTTCTTCTAATGCTGCCTGAGAAAGAACAACACACTCCGGTGCCGTTTAAAATAACAAACTTTTGATTGAAGAAATAAAAACTAAGTTTAACAACCACAGTCCTCTCACACGTCCTATCTATTAGTTAGGTGCAAGAGAATGACTGGGTATGACGTAGAGGGGAGGAGCTATATAGCAGCTCTGCTTGGGTGATCCTCTTGCACTTCCTGTTAGGGAGGAGATATAATCCCATAAGTAATGGATGACCCGTGGACTGACTACACTTAACAGGAGAAAACTCACAGCCATTGGTGCTTACCAGCACTCACAAGCAGCTGCATTTACCCCCGGTAACTCAAGCAGTTAGCACCAGACAAGCTTTAGTGCAAAACCCATAAGACAATTTTCATAAAAATATAAACACAATACGGAGAGTCTTGTACTAACTAGACTAGACAGCTAGACTAAAAAGAAACTGAAAGAGTTAGTTATAGCTTTTGGCCAAATGCTGATAGGCCCAGGACCACGTCAAAGTCTCTTAATTTCTTGCTAGAAACTGAAATACAAGGTTGACACACTTTCAGGGTCAGAGCGGCCTTGAATAACTGTGCTATGCTGTGCAAAAGGCTTGCTCGAGATGTGGCCCTGTTGCACAACCAACTCACCGGAAAATCTTCCGGCATCCCGGTGGGACAATCCGGCACTGCTGACACAGCCTTTTGTCATTTTCCTAGAGTTATTCAAAACACTGAAATGAACTGCAATCTCAAACCGGAGTGGCTAAATATCACATGTCAAGCCTGTGTCACTCTTGCTGTATTTCAGTTTGTTTGAAAGCTAGCATGTGTGGCTGTAGGTTAGGGACTATATATATATATATATATATATATATATATATATATATATATATATATATATATATATATATATATATATATATATATATATAGCCATATTGTGTGACTTAGATCCCAATTTTATTTAGAAAGAATAGTTGTCTCTTGATGTTTTTTGCAGGCAATTTTTTGCAGCAGTTCAAAAAATATGGGGCGCGATCCAATATACGGCGTAGTTTGCGGCGCAAGCATCGCCCGCAGTTTCAGCTCGCATCTCGAGCTATCCAATATACGGCGCCGTCAGATGCTAACGTGCCGTAAGTCGGATAAACCAGCGATGTCCAGAAATCTGCGCAAGTACAAATTTCTGGTGTCGCCAGTGACTTGCGCCACATTAGAAACTGCCGGCGCCTACAAAACCTGACTAAAGTATGAAATCACCCGCACTGTCTAACACGCCTCCCTAACATAGCCCGACACGTCTAACCCTCTATCCGCTATCCCCCCTCACTATCCTAACAATAAAATATGTATTAACCCCTAAACCGCCGCTCCAAAACCCTGCCGCAACCTAATAAAGTTATTAACCCCTAAACCGCCGCCAGCTATATTAAATCTATAACCCCCTAAAGTGAGCCCCTAACACCGCCGCCATCTACCTTACCTACCCCCTAAAGTGAGCCCCTACCCCGCCGCTATCTATTTTAAAATTATTAACCCCTAATCTAATCCCCCTACCCCGCCGCCATTTATATTAAATTATTTAACCCCTAAAATACTAAACTATCCCTACCACTAAACCTAAGTCTAACCCTACAAATAGCCCTGAAAAGGGCTTTTTGCGTGGCATTGCCCCAAAGTAACAGCTCTTTTGCCAGCCCTTAAAAGGGCTTTTTGCGGGGCATGCCCCAAAGAATTCAGCTCTTTTGCCAGCCCTTAAAAGGGCTTTTGGCGGGGCTTTGTCACAAAGTAAACTGCTCTTTTGCCTACAATCTACATCCCCCTACACCGCGGCCACCTATAATAAATGTATTAACCCCTAATCTAATCCCCCTACACCGCCGCCAGCTATATTAACTATATTAACCCTAATTATATTAGGGTTAATATAGTTAATATAGTTATTATATTATATATATTAACTATATTAACCCTAATTATATTAGGGTTAATATAGTTAATATCGTTATTATATTATATATATATATATATTAAGTATAATAACCCTATCTAACTCTAACATCCTAACTAAACTCTTATTAAAATAAATCTAATATTAATATTATTAATTAAAATATTCCTATTTAAATCTAAATACTTACCTATAAAATAAACCCTAAGATAGCTACAATATAATTAATAATTACATTGTAGCTATGTTAGGGTTTATATTTATTTTACAGGTAAATTGTTAATTATTTTAACTAGGTATAATAGCTATTAAATAGTTATTAACTATTTAATAGCTACCTAGTTAAAATAATTACCCAATTACCTGTAAAATAAATCCTAACCTAAGTTACAAATACACCTACACTATCAATAAATTAAATAAACTACAAATATCTATCTAAAAATACAATTAAATAAACTAAACTAAATTACAAAAAAAACAAACACTAAATTACAAAAAATAAAAAAAGATTACAAGATTTTTAAGCTAATTACACCTATTCTAAGCCCCCTAATAAAATAATAAAGTCCCCCAAAATAAAAAAAATTCCCTACCCTATTCAAAATTAAAAAAATTTCAAAGCTCTTTTACATTACCAGCCCTTAAAAGGGCCTTTTGTGGGGGCATGCCCCAAAGAAAACTGCTCTTTTGCCTGAAAAAAAAAAACACAATACCACCCCCAACATTACAACCCACCACCCACATACCCCTAATCTAACCCAAACCCCCCTTAAATAAACCTAACACTACCCCCCTGAAGATCTCCCTACCTTGTCTTCACCACACCGGGCCGAACTCCTCATCCGATCCGGGCGATGTCTTTATTTAAGCGGCAGCAAAGTCTTCTTCCATCCGGCAGCATCTTCCATCAAACGGCATCTTCAATCTTCATTCGTCGCTCCTCCGACGCGGAGCATCCATCCCGGCCGACGACTGAACGACGAATGAGGTACCGTTAAATTACGTCATCCAAGATGGCGTCCGTCGAATTCCGATTGGCTGATAGGATTCTATCAGCCAATCGGATTTTTCTACCTTAATTCCGATTGGCGGATAGAATCCTATCAGCCAATCGGAATTCGACTGACGCAATCTTGGATGACATCATTTAAAGGTACCTCATTCGTCGTTCAGTCGTCGGCCGGGATGGACGCTTCGCGTCAGAGGAGCGACGAATGAAGATTGAAGATGCCGCTTGATGGAAGAAGACTTTGCTGCCGCTTGGATAAAGACATCGCCCGGATCGGATAAGGAGTTCGGCCCGGTGTGGTGAAGACAAGGTAGGGAGATCTTCAGGGGGGTAGTGTTAGGTTTATTTAAGGGGGGTTTGGGTTAGATTAGGGGTATGTGGGTGGTGGGTTGTAATGTTGGGGGGTGGTATTGTGTTTTTTTTTTCAGGCAAAAGAGCAGTTTTCTTTGGGGCATGCCCCCACAAAAGGCCCTTTTAAGGGCTGGTAAGGTAAAAGAGCTTTGAACTTTTTTTAATTTAGAATAGGGTAGGGAATTTTTTTTATTTTGGGGGGCTTTATTATTTTATTAGGGGGCTTAGAATAGGTGTAATTAGCTTAAAAATCTTGTAATCTTTTTTGTAATTTAGTGTTTGTTTTTTTGTAATTTAGTTTAGTTTATTTAATTGTATTTTTAGATAGATATTTGTAGTTTATTTAATTTATTGATAGTGTAGGTGTATTTGTAACTTAGGTTAGGATTTATTTTACAGGTAATTGGGTAATTATTTTAACTAGGTAGCTATTAAATAGTTAATAACTATTTAATAGCTATTATACCTAGTTAAAATAATTAACAATTTACCTGTAAAATAAATATAAACCCTAACATAGCTACAATGTAATTATTAATTATATTGTAGCTATCTACCTATTTATTTTATAGGTAAGTATTTAGATTTAAATAGGAATATTTTAGTTTATAATATAAATTAGATTTATTTAATAAGAATTTAGTTAGGGGTGTTAGGGTTAGATAGAGTTAATATAGTTAATATAAATACTATAGTAACTATATTAACCCTAATATAATTAGGGTTAATATAGTTAATATATATAATGTAATAACTATATTAACTATAATATACTTAGGGTTAATATAGATAATATAGCTGGCGGCGGGGTAGGTAGATTAAATTAGCGGTTAATAATTTTAATATAGATAGCGGCGGTGTAAGGGGCTTACATTAGGGGTTAATACCATTAATATAGGTGGCGGTGGTGTAGGGAGGGCAGGTTATAGGGCAAAAGAGCTGTTAACTTTGGGGCAAAGCCCCGCAAAAGGCCCTTTTAAGGGCTGGTAATAGAGCTTATTACTTTATGGATATTAGATTAGGGGTTAATAATATTAATATAGCTGGCGGCGGTGTAAGGGGTCAGATTAGGGGATAGATCAGGTAGATGGTGGTGGTTTTAGGGGCTCACATTAGGGGATAGATCAGTTAGATGGTGGCGGTTTTAGGGGCTCACAGTAGGGGATAGATCAGTTAGATGGTGGCGGTTTTAGGGGCTCACAGTAGGGGGTTAGTTTATGTAGATGGCGGCGTTTTAGGGGTTAAATACTTTATTAGGGATTGCGGCGGGGGATCGCGGTTGACAGGTAGATAGACATTGCGCATGCGTTAGGTGTTAGGTTTTATTTAGCAGATCGCGGTTGACAGCTAGATAGACATTGCGCATGCGATAGGTGTTAGGTTTATTTAGCAGCTAGTTTAGGGAGTTACGGGGCTCCAATAGTCAGCGTAAGGCTTCTTACGGCTGCTTTTTGTGGCGAGGTGAAAATGGAGTAAGATTTCTCCATTTTCGCCACGTAAGTCCTTACGCTGTATATTGGATACCAAACTGCGCTGGTTTGGTATACCTGCCTATGGCCCAAAAAACTATGGGCGACGGCAGAAATATACGTGCGTAACTTCTAGGTTACGCCGTATATAGGATACCAAACCCGTGCAAATATTGGCGTCGCCAGCTTTTGCGGGCGACGATTTTTATCGGATCGAGCCCCCGTTGTGCTTTTGAAAATGGATGTGCGCTAATACCTTTTTGTTTGTATGTATATATATATATATATATATATAAATAAAAAACACTCTATTTATATTCATCCAGTATTTGACTGTAAGCTTTATTGTACTCTTTACCTGGATGTAATCAACAATCCTGTATACCTGTTTGAAAAGCATGTAAACATCTAATTTTTGATTTCTTACTGTTTGTTTGTATTCTCAATAAAGCTATTTAAAAAAAAAGAACAAGGTAAAATTACCAGCCTGGCACTCTCCTTAATCAACTGTTTATTAAACCGTTGTGACGTTACAGGGAACATGTTTCCTCTTCACACCTGAACCGTGGTTATTGAAAAGTGAATTAACCTGATCACCCCAGGATTATTTTTTTTTGTAGGAGTGCAACTACTAGCAAATATGTGAAGGCACTACACTTCCATACAATATAGCACAAAAAGTATTTATGCCCGCAAACGTTCTAGCACAGTGCTAAGTATCGGTACTAAGATAATAGAGCACAGTATATATAAATAGCCAAGCACCTGTGCAGCTTTATAAGAGTGACAAACGACGTTTAAGGGCTTATTCCCCAAACATTGTGATTTTTACTTTATCTTTGGAGCCAATAAAGCTGTAAAGATATTGGAGTTTTGGAATTCTTCTACCATCTTTTTACTTTACAAATATAATATAGCCCAGAACACTGTAATATAGAACAGAGTACATCTGTCAAAGGATACATTGAATTACTGAGTTCTTCCAGCTGAAAATAAGAGGAGAAAAGAAGTGTTTCTCTCACTTGACATTATCTGCATCAACAATTCATAAACATGCGAATATAACACATAAACAGTATCATATTACTTTCATAACAGCCAATAAGATATAAGAAGGATGACTAGATACAGCATTATTGCACTGTCATTGCTATTAATCAAATGTCATATTCTAGTTGAAGCAGACTATAATATTGTAATATTCACTAAGATATAATTATTTTATGCATCAAAATCTAAAAAGAAAAAAAAAGATGACATAGGGCCAGATTATGAGTGGAGTGCCAATTAACGCTTCCGCTTGAGCGTTACTTGCACTAGAAGTAAGATTTTTGTGCTTGTATTATGAGTTGAAAGTAAACTGTTTTTGCCCTCGCAGTAACCCGACGAGTGCAAAAATCCGAAGTTAGAATATTGCATGCGCGTTCACGTATTCCCCCATAGAAGTCAATGGAGAAAACAAAGTAGGAAGAAAAAAAAAACTAAAACCCCCACTCTTGCGCAAACACAATTGCATATAATTATTTGCACTAACGTGACATGAAAATATGAATATTTCACATTCTAATGTTCTGCACATAGCATAATATGTTCTATTTATTCATAAATACATATTTCTACATATATCTGATGGGTTTGTTGGTACAATATTTATCTATACCTATATGTATATATGCATGATTATATATAGGTATAGATATATACGCATAGAGAGAGAGAGAGAGAGAGAGAGAGGAATATCTATTTAGAAATACATAGAATATATTCTGCTATGAAATGTGAAATATTTACAGTAAATATACAGTATAATACTTTTTTAAATATAAATATTGCATGAATATGCTTTTACATGTTTTCATCTACTTAACGGCAAAGGGCTCTAATGCACTTCTATATATGTGTATATATGTGTACATATGTATTTATATGTGTATTTATGTTTGTAAATATATATATATATATATATACACATATAAATACATATGTACACATATATAGACATATATATACAGTTTATATATATATATATATATATATCTTTAGCAATGTATATGTATATGTATATGTATGTATCTCAATATTAAAGCAGTTTGCCTGCTTTTTTTTTTTCTAACTAACATCTGAGATCTTGGGGCCTATCTATCAAGCTCCGAACGGAGCTTGACGGCCCGTGTTGCTGGCGAGTCTTCAGACTCGCCAGAAACACAAGTTATGGAGCAGTGCTCCATTACCCTGTCCACCTGCTCTGAGCAGGAGGACAGGAATCGCCGGAATTCAACCTGATCGAGTACGATCGGGTTGATTGACACCCCCTGCTGGCCGCCCATTGGCCTCGAGTCTGCAGGGGGCGGCGTTGCACCAGCAGCTCTTGTGAGCTGCTGGTGCAATGCTGAATACGGAGAGCGTATTGCTCTCCGCATTCAGCGATGTCTTGCGGACCTGATCCGCACTGTCGGATCAGGTCCGCAAGACATTTGTTAAATTGGCCTCCTTATATCTGATTTTGTACTAACCTAATAAATTACATTTTTATATGGTGAGGCTGCTCTTTGGACTTTGTACATATTTTGAGGGTTTGGAGTCTGAACCCTGCAGCAAGCATATATCTGACACTAGTGCTGAACTATTCTGTTGGTTTTTTTTTTTGCTGTTTTTTTTTTATCTCATATCTTTTAGCCTTTATAACTTTTGTGCGCAATATTTTTTTAATAATTTTTATTAAATGGTGTTATTATATATACTTTGTAATTTATTTTTTATGTGTTTTGTGCAACTTTTATGTTTCGTGAAACCGTTAACCAAAGCTCTGAAGTTGCGGTAATAATTCTATCCTAAATCGCAATTGCGCTGACGTGATCACGTTTATTTTCAACTTATAATAACAAGCACGATGAACGCAAACCCTCGCGATAAACCCTTATCGCTCGGGTGAAAATGTTTGCGCTTCACTCGTAATCCAGCCCATAATGTTCAGACTAAATTAATCTCAAAATATGTCATAAAATGTCTATAATTTAATATTGTAAGATAAAGACCACTTTTATTTGAGCAAGGAGTGATAAAATCATAACCAATGGATTATCAATGGTTTAAAAAATTTAGGGGGGAGACATGGACAAATCAGACATATTGCAATAATTAATCATAAAATAATATACAATATTTTTCCTATCTTCATCTGGTTTGCTAAAATCAGGTAACGGAATGCAAATTCAAAACAGTGACACTGATAATTTGGTAATGAGGAACTAACTACAGGCACACTCACTGTTATATGCACAGAACACTGTTTTATATATCTGTTTTCTTAATAGTAACAGACAGATGGGTAACATTTTAGTCTGATATATACACACAAATGCATATATTGTAAATTCCTCACATTACTTAGAAGCTGCTCCAAATTACGCTCTTCATGCGTCTCCTCCCTCAGGTCCTCTGCACAAACATCCAGACTAAAATGGAGCCTTGCCAACTGTTCCTGCATCTCTCGTATCCGCTCTAACTGTTCAAAAGTGCATACATGGCCTGTAACAGATGGGACGTCCAAGTACAGAGTTAAAGTGGCAGAGGACAAAGGAAAACACAAGGATACTATGATGTGTAGTGAGAGCGTCCCCAGATGGAACCTTAAAGAGACATAAAACAAGTTGGGATAGAGATAAAATATAATAATATGTACTTTAATTACTTTACCTGCACATTTATATTGCAGTGCCTCGCCATTAACCCTTAGTTATGCTTATTTTTCAAAAATGATTTTAATATACTTGCCAACAATTTTTAAACATTTTTTTTCTGCAAACTAATTTTACTTAATTAGCCCTTTTAGGATATGCACAGATCTCAACCTGTTTTTTGTCCCTTTAAGAGCCTGATGCCATTAAGAATTCTGGCCTGGAGACTAAGTCTTGTCAGTACTTTGAGGTACAACAAAGAATTTTAGAAAGGCAAATTTTAGCTTGTCAGCTGTTTGTCTCGCTCTGCAGGATTCGAAAAGACTATATATATAATGTAAAGGGTTTTAAAAAAAAATTGTGTGATTTGTCTCCAAGCCGGTAAGTTTTTGATCATTTGGATACTAAGAGAGGAAGAAAGAGCGTTTATTAAAGGGACATAAATGTGCAAAAATAAAATGCTATAATGTTTTAGAGAATTTTATTTTTGTACAAATCCTTGTGTGTAACTATGTATATAACCCCACAAATGGGGTAAAACAAATAGTTAATGTCCCACTAACAAGCTACTGCTGAGTAGGACAGAGACTGGAGGCCACATGTATATACAGCTCCTAATTGCATTGTGGCCTCTGAGCACACTTGTAACCCAAAAAAAGGGTTACACACATATTTAAAGATATAGTTACATGCAAGAATTTATGTAACAATGAAATGTATTATTGCATCGTTATGTCCCTTTAACAGAAGCCAAAAATCGCATTCTCAAGCAAAGAGAACAGAAACAGTATGGAAAAGAACATAAACCAGAGGACATTCACAAATGCACAGGAAAAGATGTCACAGATGTGGTGCATAATACTTAGTGGCAAACCTCAATTATAAGCCTGTGGCCCTATCTGTATTACCAAATGCCTGCAATTTTCCAGAGTGAAAATCATTGAGCAGACTCAGGAGTCCTCCTTCCATTTCACACACATGGGACACATCCGTCAAAAAAGAATGCTGCAGACTGGGCCCTGGGCTTACTCCCTCACAGGGAACAGGGGGACGTGGTCGATCTTTGCAACCTCTGTATAAAAGAAAAAGAATGATCTGAACAGACTCTTTGATAAGTATACACCGCATGTATAACTCTATGCAAGGCGATTTGTAATGTATTGCCGCTTCATACATGTTATATAAACTTACAAAAGTGCCAATTGTATCTCTAATCACATCATATACACGTTGGTAGTTATATTTTTATTTGTCGTTGCACAAATCTATATAGTGCAGAATTCAGGTACTTACCTCTTAATTTTTGTCTTCTGCTTTGGGGAGGGTGGGTGTGGAAGACCTAAACTGAAGGTTGCGCTTTTACTGGGTGGAGCAGGAACCTTGCGCAGGGGTGCAGGGGGAAGGGTCTGTGTCACACACACCTTAGGGCTTCTTTTCTTTCTCTTGTCATCCATTCTCCTTCCAAAACAGAACTACAGGGTATATATGTGGGGGACAAAAATGATGGTGGAAGTAAAGGTCAGTCTACAGGTACAAAGAGGTGCAGTGCTTTCTGGGATATCCCAGACATGTACTGTGTGTTAAAATCCAAATCACTAACAGCTAGTAGCCCTTAGGCTAAGGAAGGTCTAGACAGGTCTTAAAGGTACACGTAGCATGCTGAAGAGCTTTCAATCATTTTCACACAAAAAAAAGGGAAAAGCATTCTTAATGGGTAATTTTTATAGAGAGCCTGGTAATTAGTGCAGGGCTTTGTGATTTTTATTCTTTCCTTTAAAGATGATCCCTGTAGCTCAAGTTGAAGTAGATGGCTTAATGAACCCTACTCAAGGCTTTTCTTTATGTGCTGTTAAGAAGGCTACAAAGTCTGGAGGAAGACACCATGATCAAGAGGGATCCCTGATGGGGTGACTGTGTATGAAGCAGTTTGGGAGCAGTTTATTTGCATGTGTGTGTACCTGTGTATGTTTGTGTGTGTGTGTGTATGTATCTATGCATATAAGTGTGTGTGTGTGTGTGTATGTATCTGTATGTTTGTGTGGGTATGTATCTGTGTAAAACTATGTATGTATCTGTGTATGTTTGTATGTATCTGTGTAAAACTATGTATGTATCTGTGTATGTATGTATCTGTGTATGTATATATATGTGTATGTATCTGTGTAAAACTATGTATGTATCTGTGTATGTTTGTGTATGTATGTATCTGTGTATGTTTGTGTGTGTATGTATCTGTGTAAAACTATGTATGTATCTGTGTATGTTTGTGTTTGTATGTACCTGTGGAAAACTAAGTATGTATCTGTGTATGTACAGTTGTATGCAAAAGTTTAGGCTCCCCTGACAATTTCCATGATTTTCATTTATAAATAATTGGGTGTTTGGATCAGCAATTTCATTTTGATCTATCAAATAACTGAAGGACACAGTAATATTTCAGTAGGGAAATGAGGTTTATTAGATTAACAGAAAATGTGCAATATGCATCAAAACGACAGGTGCATAAATTAGGGCACCCCAACAGAAATATTGCATCAATATTTAGTAGAGCCTCCTTTAGCAGAAATATCAGCCTCTAGACGCTTCCTATAGCCTGTAATGAGTGTCTGGATGAAGGTATTTTGGACCATTCCTCCTTGCAAAACATCTCCAGTTCAGTTAGGTTTGATGGTTGCCGAGCATGGACAGCCCGCATCAAATCACCCCACAGATTTTCAATGATATTCAGGTCTGGGGGCTGGGATGGCTATTCCAGAAAATTGTACTTGTTTCTCTGCATAAATGCCAGAGTAGATTTTGAGCAATGTTTTGGGTCGTTGTCTTGTTGAAATATTGAACCCCGACGTAATATCAACTTTGTGACTGATTCCTTAACATTATTCTCAAGTATCTACTGATATTGAGTGGAAGCCATGCGACCCTCAACTTTAAAAAGATTCCCAGTACCGGCACTGGCCACACAGCCCCACAGCATGATGGAACATCCACCAAATTTTACTGTGGGTAGCAAGTGTTTGTCTTGAAATGCTGTGTTCTTTTGCCGCCATGCATAACGCCCCTTTTTATGACCAAATAACTCAATCTTTGTTTCATCAGTCCACAGCACCTTCTTCCAAAATTAAGCTGGCTTGTCCAAATGTGCGTTTGCATACCTCAAGCGACTCTGTTTGTGGCGTTTGTGCAGAAAAGGCTTCTTCCGCATCACTCTCCCATACAGCTTCTCCTTGTGCAAAGTGCGCTGAATTGTTGAACGATGCACAGTGACACCATCTGCAGCAAGATGATGTTGTAGGTCTTTGGAGGTGGTCTGTGGGCTGTTTTTGACCGTTCTCACCATCCTTTGACTTTCCCATGTTTTACTTGGCCTGCCACTTCTAGCCTTAACAAGAACTGTGCCTGTGGTCTTCCATTTCCTCACTATGTTCCTTACAGTGGACACTGACAGCTTAAATCTCTGCAATAGCTTTTTTGTAGCCTTCCCCTAAACCATAATGTTGAACAATCTTTGTTTTCAGGTCATTTGAGAGTTGTTTTGAGGCCCCCATGTTGTCACTCTTCAGAGGAGAGTCAAAGAGAACAACAACTTGTAATTGGCCACCTTAAATACCTTTTCTCATGATTGGATGCACCTGTCTATGAAGTTCAAGGCTTAATGGATTCATCAAACCAATTGTGTGTTCCAATTAATCAGTGCTAGGTAGTTACAGGTATTCAAATCAACAAAATGACAAGGGTGACCAAATTTATGCACCTGTCTAATTTCGTTTTGATGCATATTGCACATTTTCTGTTAATCCAATAAATCTAATTTCACTACTAAAATATTACTGTGTCCTTCAGTTATTTGATAGATCAAAATTAAATTGCTGATCCAAACACCCAATTATTTATAAATGAAAATCATGGAAATTGTCAGGGGTGCCTAAACTGTTGCATACAACTGTATGTATCTGTGTATGTTTGTGTGTGTGTATGTATCTGTGTGTGTGTATGTATCTGTGTGTGTATGTATCTCTTATGTGCGTGTGTATGTATCTGTGTATGTATGTATCTGTGCTTGTTTGTGTGTGTGTGTATGTATCTGTGTATGTTTGTGTGTATGTATGTGTGTAAAACTAAGTATGTATCTGTGTGTGTATGTATCTCTTATATGTGTGTGTATGTATCTGTGTAAAACTAAGTATGTATCTGTGTATGTATGTATCTGTATTTGTGTGTGTGTATGTATCTGTGTATGTCTGTGCGTGTGTATGTATCTGTGTAAAACTAAGTATGTATCTGTGTGTGTATGTATCTGTGTATGTTTGTGTGTGTATGCATCTGTGTAAAACTAAGTATGTATATGTGTCTGTATGTATCTGTGTATGTTTGTGTGTGTGTGTATCTGTGTATGTTTGTGTGTGTACGTATCTGTGTAAAATTAAGTATGTATCTGTGTGTGTGTGTGTGTGTGTGTGTGTGTGTGTGTGTATGTATCTGTGTATGTTTGTATATGTACGTATCTGTGTAAAACTAAGTATGTATCTGTGTGTGTGTATGTATCTCTTATATGTGTGTGTATGTATCTGTGTAAAACTAAGTATGTATCTGTGTATGTATGTATCTATCTGTATTTGTGTATGTATCTGTGTATGTCTGTGCGTGTGTATGTATCTGTGTAAAACTAAGTATGTATCTGTGTGTGTATGTATCTGTGTATGTTTGTGTGTGTATGCATCTGTGTAAAACATAATTTATGTAAGAACTTACCTGATAAATTCATTTCTTTCATATTACC
This sequence comes from Bombina bombina, assembly GCF_027579735.1. NCBI lineage: Eukaryota > Metazoa > Chordata > Amphibia > Anura > Bombinatoridae > Bombina > Bombina bombina. The sequence continues at coordinate 621,951,142 of NC_069501.1, forward strand.
AAGAGTCCATGAGCTATGACGTATGGGATATACATTCCTACCAGGAGGGGCAAAGTTTCCCAAACCTCAAAATGCCTATAAATACACCCCTCACCACACCCACAATTCAGTTTAACGAATAGCCAAGCAGTGGGGTGATAAATAAAGGAGTAGAAAGCATCAACAAAGGAAATTTGGAAATAATTCTGCTTTATACAAAAAAATCATAACCACCATAAAAAGGGTGGGCCTCATGGACTCTTGCTAATATGAAAGAAATGAATTTATCAGGTAAGTTCTTACATAAATTATGTTTTCTTTCATGTAATTAGCAAGAGTCCATGAGCTAGTGACCCACAATTCAGTTTAACGAATAGCCAAGAAGTGGGGTGATAAGAAAAAAGTGCGAAAGCATATAAAATAAGGAATTGGAATAATTGTGCTTTATACAAAAATCATAACCACCACAAAAAAGGGCGGGCCTCATGGACTCTTGCTAATATGAAAGAAATGAATTTATCAGGTAAGTTCTTACATAAATTATGTTTTCTTTCATGTAATTAGCAAGAGTCCATGAGCTAGTGACGTATGGGATAATGACTACCCAAGATGTGGATCTTTCCACGCAAGAGTCACTAGAGAGGGAGGGATAAAATAAAGACAGCCAATTCCTGCTGAAAATAATCCACACCCAGAATAAAGTTTAATGAAAAACATAAGCAGAAGATTCAAACTGAAACCACTGCCTGAAGTACTTTTCTACCAAAAACTGCTTCAGAAGAAGAAAACACATCAAAATGGTAGAATTTAGTAAAAGTATGCAAAGAGGACCAAGTTGCTGCTTTGCAAATCTGAACAACCGAAGCTTCATTCCTAAACGCCCAGGAAGTAGAAACTGACCTAGTAGAATGAGCTGTAATCCTTCGAGGCGGAATTTTACCCGACTCGACATAGGCATGATGAAATAAAGATTTCAACCAAGATGCCAAAGAAATGGCAGAAGCTTTCTGGCCTTTTCTAGAACCGGAAAAGATGACAAATAGACTAGAAGTCTTTCGGAAAGACTTAGTAGCTTCAACATAATAATACAAAGCTCTAACAGCATCCAAAGAATGCAATGATTTCTCCTTAGAATTCATAGGATTAGGACATAATGAAGGAACCACAATTTCTCTACTAATGTTGTAGAATTCACAACCTTAGGTAAAAAATTAAAAAGAAGTTCGCAGCACCGCCTTATCCTGATGCAAAATCAGAAAAGGAGACTCACAAGAAAGAGCAGATAATTCAGAGACTCTTCTGGCAGAAGAGATGGCCAAAAGAAACAAAACTTTCCAAGAAAGTAATATAACGACCAAAGAATGCATGGGTTCAAAAGGAGGAGCTTGAAGAGCCCCCAGAACCAAATTCAAACTCCAAGGAGGAGAAATTGACTTAATGACAGGTTTTATACGAACCAAAGCTTGTACAAAACAATGAATATCAGGAAGATTAGCAATCCTTCTGTGAAAAAGAACAGAAAGAGCAGAGATTTGTCTTTTCAAGGAACTTGCTAACAAACCTTTATCTAAACCATCCTGAAGAAACTGTAAAATGCTCGGTATTCAAAAAGAATGCCAAGAAAAAAAGATGAGAAAGACACTAAGAAATATAAGTCTTCCAGACTCTATAATATATCTCTCTAGATACAGATTTACGAGCCTGTCACATAGTAACAATCACAGAGTCAGAGAAACCTCTTTGACCAAGAATCAAGCGTTCAAACTCCATACCTTAAAATTTAAGGATTTGAGATCCTGATGGAAAAAAGAACCTTGCGACAGAAAGTCTGGTCTTAACGGAAGAGTCCACAGCTGGCAAGAGGCCATCCAGACAAGATCTGCATACCAAAACCTGTGAGGCCATGCTGGAGCTACCAGCAGGACAAACGAGCATTCCTTTAGAATCTTGGAGAATACTCTTGGAAGAAGAACTAGAGGCGGAAAGATATAGGCAGGATGATACTTGTAAGGAAGTGATAATGCATCCACTGCCTCCGCCCGAGGATCCCGGGATCTGGACAGATACCAGGGAAGTTTCTTGTTTAGATGAGAAGCCATCTATTTCTGGGAGTTCCCACATTTGAACAATCTGAAGAAATACCTCTGGGTGAAGAGACCATTCGCCCGGATGCAACGTTTGGCGACTGAGATAATCCGCTTCCCAATTGTCTATACCTGGGATATGAACCGCAGAGATTAGACAGGAGCTGGATTCCGCCCAAACCAAAATTCGAGATACTTCTTTCATAGCCAGAGGACTGCGAGTCCCTCCTTGATGATTGATGTATGCCACAGTTGTGACATTGTCTATCTGAAAACAAATGAACAACTCTCTCTTCAGAAGAGGCCAAGACTGAAGAGCTCTGAAAATTGCACGGAGTTCCAAAATATTGATCGGTAATCTCACCTCCTGAGATTCCCAAACCCCTTGTGCCGTCAGAGACCCCCACACAGCTCCCCAACCTGTAAGACTTGCATCTGTTGAGATTATAGTCCAGGTCGGAAGAACAAAGAAGCCGCCTGAACTAAACTATGGTGATCTGTCCACCATGTCAGAGAGTGTCGTATAATCGGTTTAAAGATATTAATTGAGATATCTTTGTGTAATCCCTGCACCATTGGTTCAGCATACAGAGCTGAAGAGGTCGCATGTGAAAACGAGCAAAGGAGATCGCATCCGATGTGGCAGTCCTAAGACCTAAAATTTCCATGCATAAGGCTACCAAAGGGAATGATTGTGACTGAAGGTTTTGACAAGCTGATATCAATGTTAAACTTCTCTTGTCTGACAAGGACAGAGTCATAGACACTGAATCTATCTGGAAACCTAAAAAGGTTACCCTTGTCTGAGGAATCAATGAACTGATTGGTAAATTGATCCTCCAACCATGATCTTGAAGAAACAACACAAGTCAATTCGTATGAGATTCTGCGAAAATGTGAAGACTGAGCAAGTACCAAGATATCGTCCAAATAAGGAAATACCAAAACCCTGTTCTCTGATTACAGACAGAAGGGCACCGAGAACCTTTGAAAAAATTCTTGGAGCTGATGCTAGGCCAAACGGTAGAGCCACAAAACTGGTAATGCTTGTCTAAAAAGAGAATCTCAGAAACTAAAAGTGATCTGGATGAATCGGAATATGCAGATATGCATCCTGTAAATATATTGTAGACATATAATGCCCTTGCTAAACAAAAGGCAGGATAGTCCTACAGTTACCATCTTGAATGTTGGTATCCTTACATAACGATTCAATATTGATAGATCCGGAACTGGTCTGAAGGAATTGACCTTCTTTGGTACAATGAAGAGATAGAATAAAACCCCAGCCCCTGTTCCAGAACTGGAACTGGCATAATTACTCCAGCCAACTCTAGATCTGAAACACATTTCAGAAATGCTGAGCCTTTGCTGTGTTTACTGGGACACGGGAAAGAAAAAAATCTCTTAGCAGGAGGCCTTAACTTGAAGCCAATTCTGTACCTTTCTGAAACAATGTTCTGAAACCAGAGATTGTGAACGGAATTGATCCAAATTTCTTTGAAGAAAACGTAATCTGCCCCATACCAGCTGAGCTGGAATGAGGGCCGCACCTTCATGGGCACTTAGGAGCTGGCTTTAGGTTTCTATAAGGCTTGGATATATTCCAAACTGGAAATGGTTTTCAAACTGATACCGCTCCTGAGGATGAAGGATCAGGCTTTTGTTCCTTGTTGTGAGGAAAGGAACGAAAACGAATATTAGACCTAAATTTACCTTAGATTTTTTATCCTTTGGTAAAAAAGTTCCCTTCCCTCCAGTAACAGTTGAGATAATAGAATCCAACTGAGAACCGAATAATTTATTACCCTGGAAAGAAAGGGAAAGCAAAGTTGACTTAGAAGACATATTAGCATTCCAAGTTTTAAGCCATAAAGCTTTTCTAGCTAAAATAGCTAGACATATACCTGACATCAACTCTAATGATATCAAAAGATGGTATCACAAATAAAATTATTAGCATGTTATAGAATAATAATAATGCTATAAAATTATGATCTGTTACTTGTTGCGCTAAAGCTTCTAACCAAAAAGTTGAAGCTGCAGCAACATCCGCTAAAAATATAGCAGGTCTAAGAAGATTACCTGAACATAAGTAAGCTTTTCTTAGAAAGGATTCAATTTTCCTATCTAAAGGATCCTTAAATGAAGTACTATCTGCCGTAGGAATAGTAGTACGTTTAGCAGGAGTAGAGACAGCCCCATTAACCTTAGGGATTTTGACCCAAAAAACTCGAATCTGTCAGATGGCACAGGATATAATTGCTTAAACGTTTAGAAGGAGTAAATGAATTACCCAAATTATTCCATTCCCTGGAAATTACTTCAGAAATAGCATCAGGGAGATTAAACACTTCTGGAATAACTACAGGAGATTTAAAAACCTTATTTAAACGTTTAGATTTAGTATCAAGAGGACCAGAATCCTCTATTTCTAATGCAATTAATACTTCTTTAAATAAAGAACGAATAAATTCCATCTTGAACAAATACAAAGATTTATCAGCATCAACCTCTGAGACAGAAACCTCTGAACCAGAAGAACCATTATCAGTATCAGAATGATGATGTTCATTTAAAAATTCATCTGAAAAAAGAGAAGTTTTAAAAGACTTTTATGTATACTAGAAGGAGAAATAACAGACATAGCCTTCTTAATGGATTTAAAAAATAAAATCTCTTATGTTATCAGGAACACTCTGAAAATTAGATGTTGACGGAACAGCAACAGGTAATGTAACAGTACTAAAGGAAATTTTATCTGCATTAATAAGTTTGTCATGACATGCAATACAAACAACAGCTGGAGAAACAGATACCAAAAATTTATAGCAGATACACTTAGCTTGGTAGCTCCAGCACCGGGCAGCGATTTTCCTGAAGTATCTTCTGACTCAGTTGCAACGTGGAACATCTTGCAATATGTAATAGAAAAAACAACATATAAAGCAAAATTGATCAAATTCCTTAAATGACAGTTTCAGGAATGGGAAAAAAATTGCCAGTGAACAAGCTTCTAGCAACCAGAAGCAATAAATAATGAGACTTAAATAATGTGGAGACAAAAATGACACCCATATTTTTTAGCGCCAAATAAGACGCCCACATTATTTGGCGCCTAAATGCTTTTGGCGCCAAAAATGACGCTACATCCGGAACGCCGACACTTTTGACGCAAAAAAACGTCAAAAAATGATGCAACTTCCGGCGACACGTATGACGCCGGAAACAGAAAAAAAAATTTTGCGCCAAAAAAGTCCGCGCCAAGAATGACGCAATAAAATGAAGCATTTTCAGCCCCCGCGAGCCTAACAGCCCACAGGGAAAAAGTCTAATTTTTTTAAGGTAAGAAAAAATGATTGAAACAAATGCATTATCCCAAGTATGAAACTGACTGTCTGAAAATAAGGAATGTTGAACATCCTGAGTCAAGGCAAATAAATGTTTGAATACATATATTTAGAACTTTATAAAAAAGTGCCTAACCATAGCTTAGAGTGTCACAGAAAATAAGCTTACTTACTTACCCCAGGACACTCATCTACATGTTGTAGAAAGCCAAACCAGTACTGAAACGAAAATCAGCAGAGGTAATGGTATATATATAAGAGTATATCGTCGATCTGAAAAGGGAGGTAAGAGATGAATCTCTACGACCGATAACAGAGAACCTATGAAATAGACCCCGTAGAAGGAGATCATTGCATTCAAATAGGCAATACTCTCCTCACATCCCTCTGACATTCACTGCACGCTGAGAGGAAAACCGGGCTCCAACCTGCTGCGGAGCGCATATCAACGTAGAATCTAGCACAAACTTACTTCACCACCTCCATCGGAGGCAAAGTTTGTAAAACTGAATTGTGGGTGTGGTGAGGGGTGTATTTATAGGCATTTTGAGGTTTGGGAAACTTTGCCCCTCCTGGTAGGAATGTATATCCCATACGTCACTAGCTCATGGACTCTTGCTAATTACATGAAAGAAAACTAAGTATGTATATGTGTCTGTATGTATCTGTGTATGTTTGTGTGTGTGTGTAGCTGTGTATGTTTGTGTGTGTACGTATCTGTGTAAAACTAAGTATGTATCTGTATGTATCTGTGTAAAACTAAATATGTATCTCTGTGCGTGTGTATGTATCTGTGTATGTTTGTGTGTGTACGTATCTGTGTAAAACTAAGTATGTATCTGTGTCTGTATGTATCTGTGTATGTTTGTATGTGTGTGTATCTGTGTATGGTTGTGTGTGTACGTATCTGTGTAAAACTAAGTATGTATCTGTATGTATCTGTGTAAAACTAAGTATGTATCTGTGTGTGTATGTATCTGTGTATGTTTGTGTGTGTACGTATCTGTGTAAAACTAAGTATGTATCTGTATGTATCTGTGTAAAATGAAGTATGTATCTGTGTGTGTGTATGTATCTGTGTATGTTTGTGTGTGTATGTATCTGTGTAAAACGAAGTATGTATCTGTGTGTGTATATATCTGTGTATGTTTATGTGTATGTATCTGTGTAAAAACTGAATTTATGTTTACCTGATAAATTACTTTCTCCAACGGTGTGTCCGGTCCACGGCGTCATCCTTACTTGTGGGATATTCTCTTCCCCAACAGGAAATGGCAAAGAGCCCAGCAAAGCTGGTCACATGATCCCTCCTAGGCTCCGCCTACCCCAGTCATTCGACCGACGTAAAGGAGGAATATTTGCATAGGAGAAACCATATGATACCGTGGTGACTGTAGTTAAAGAAAATAAATTATCAGACCTGATTAAAAAACCAGGGCGGGCCGTGGACCGGACACACCGTTGGAGAAAGTAATTTATCAGGTAAACATAAATTCAGTTTTCTCCAACATAGGTGTGTCCGGTCCACGGCGTCATCCTTACTTGTGGGAACCAATACCAAAGCTTTAGGACACGGATGAAGGGAGGGAGCAAATCAGGTCACCTAAATGGAAGGCACCACGGCTTGCAAAACCTTTCTCCCAAAAATAGCCTCAGAAGAAGCAAAAGTATCAAACTTGTAAAATTTGGTAAAAGTGTGCAGTGAAGACCAAGTCGCTGCCTTACATATCTGATCAACAGAAGCCTCGTTCTTGAAGGCCCATGTGGAAGCCACAGCCCTAGTGGAATGAGCTGTGATTCTTTCAGGAGGCTGCCGTCCGGCAGTCTCATAAGCCAATCTGATGATGCTTTTAATCCAAAAAGAGAGAGAGGTAGAAGTTGCTTTTTGACCTCTCCTTTTACCAGAATAAACAACAAACAAGGAAGATGTTTGTCTAAAATCCTTTGTAGCATCTAAATAGAATTTTAGAGCGCGAACAACATCCAAATTGTGCAACAAACGTTCCTTCTTTGAAACTGGATTCGGACGCAAAGAAGGCACGACTATCTCCTGGTTAATGTTTTTGTTAGAAACAACTTTCGGAAGAAAACCAGGTTTAGTACGTAAAACCACCTTATCTGCATGGAACACCAGATAAGGAGGAGAACACTGCAGAGCAGATAATTCTGAAACTCTTCTAGCAGAAGAAATTGCAACCAAAAACAAAACTTTCCAAGATAATAACTTAATATCAACGGAATGTAAGGGTTCAAACGGAACCCCCTGAAGAACTGAAAGAACTAAGTTGAGACTCCAAGGAGGAGTCAAAGGTTTGTAAACAGGCTTGATTCTAACCAGAGCCTGAACAAAGGCTTGAACATCTGGCACAGCTGCCAGCTTTTTGTGAAGTAACACAGACAAGGCCGAAATCTGTCCCTTCAAGGAACTTGCAGATAATCCTTTCTCCAATCCTTCTTGAAGAAAGGATAGAATCTTAGGAATTTTTACCTTGTCCCAAGGGAATCCTTTAGATTCACACCAACAGATATATTTTTTCCATATTTTGTGGTAAATTTTTCTAGTTACAGGCTTTCTGGCCTGAACAAGAGTATCAATAACAGAATCTGAGAACCCTCGTTTTGATAAGATCAAGCGTTCAATCTCCAAGCAGTCAGCTGGAGTGAGACCAGATTCGGATGTTCGAACGGACCTTGAACAAGAAGGTCTCGTCTCAAAGGTAGCTTCCATGGTGGAGCCGATGACATATTCACCAGATCTGCATACCAAGTCCTGCGTGGCCACGCAGGAGCTATCAAGATCACCGACGCCCTCTCCTGATTGATCCTGGCTACCAGCCTGGGGATGAGAGGAAACGGCGGGAATACATAAGCTAGTTTGAAGGTCCAAGGTGCTACTAGTGCATCTACTAGAGTCGCCTTGGGATCCCTGGATCTGGACCCGTAGCAAGGAACCTTGAAGTTCTGACGAGAGGCCATCAGATCCATGTCTGGAATGCCCCACAGTTGAGTAATTTGGGCAAAGATTTCCGGATGGAGTTCCCACTCCCCCGGATGTAATGTCTGACGACTCAGAAAATCCGCTTCCCAATTTTCCACTCCTGGGATGTGGATTGCAGACAGGTGGCAGGAGTGAGTCTCCGCCCATTGAATGATTTTGGTCACTTCTTCCATCGCCAGGGAACTCCTTGTTCCCCCCTGATGGTTGATGTACGCAACAGTCGTCATGTTGTCTGATTGAAACCGTATGAACTTGGCCTTTGCTAGCTGAGGCCAAGCCTTGAGAGCATTGAATATCGCTCTCAGTTCCAGAATATTTATCGGTAGAAGAGATTCTTCCCGAGACCAAAGACCCTGAGCTTTCAGGGGTCCCCAGACCGCGCCCCAGCCCATCAGACTGGCGTCGGTCGTGACAATGACCCACTCTGGTCTGCGGAAGGTCATCCCTTGTGACAGGTTGTCCAGGGACAGCCACCAACGGAGTGAGTCTCTGGTCCTCTGATTTACTTGTATCGTCGGAGACAAGTCTGTATAGTCCCCATTCCACTGACTGAGCATGCACAGTTGTAATGGTCTTAGATGAATGCGCGCAAAAGGAACTATGTCCATTGCCGCTACCATCAAACCTATTACTTCCATGCACTGCGCTATGGAAGGAAGAGGAACGGAATGAAGTGTTTGACAAGAGTTTAGAAGTTTTGTTTTTCTGGCCTCTGTCAGAAAAATCCTCATTTCTAAGGAGTCTATTATTGTTCCCAAGAAGGGAACCCTTGTTGACGGAGATAGAGAACTCTTTTCTACGTTCACTTTCCATCCGTGAGATCTGAGAAAGGCCAGGACTATGTCCGTGTGAGCCTTTGCTTGAGGAAGGGACGACGCTTGAATCAGAATGTCGTCCAAGTAAGGTACTACTGCAATGCCCCTTGGTCTTAGTACCGCTAGAAGGGACCCTAGTACCTTTGTGAAAATCCTTGGAGCAGTGGCTAATCCGAAAGGAAGTGCCACGAACTGGTAATGCTTGTCCAGGAATGCGAACCTTAGGAACCGATGATGTTCCTTGTGGATAGGAATATGTAGATACGCATCCTTTAAATCCACCGTGGTCATGAATTGACCTTCCTGGATGGAAGGAAGAATTGTTCGAATGGTTTCCATTTTGAACGATGGAACCTTGAGAAACTTGTTTAGGATCTTGAGATCTAAGATTGGTCTGAACGTTCCCTCTTTTTTTGGGAACTACGAACAGATTGGAGTAGAACCCCATCCCTTGTTCTCCTAATGGAACAGGATGAATCACTCTCATTTTTAACAGGTCTTCTACACAATGTAAGAATGCCTGTCTCTTTATGTGGTCTGAAGACAATTGAGACCTGTGGAACCTCCCCCTTGGGGGAAGCCCCTTGAATTCCAGAAGATAACCTTGGGAGACTATTTCTAGTGCCCAAGGATCCAGAACATCTCTTGCCCAAGCCTGAGCGAAGAGAGAGAGTCTGCCCCCCACCAGATCCGGTCCCGGATCGGGGGCCAACATTTCATGCTGTCTTGGTAGCAGTGGCAGGTTTCTTGGCCTGCTTTCCCTTGTTCCAGCCTTGCATTGGTCTCCAGGCTGGCTTGGCTTGAGAAGTATTACCCTCTTGCTTAGAGGACGTAGCACTTGGGGCTGGTCCGTTTCTACGAAAGGGACGAAAATTAGGTTTATTTTTGGCCTTGAAAGACCTATCCTGAGGAAGGGCGTGGCCCTTACCCCCAGTGATATCAGAGATAATCTCTTTCAAGTCAGGGCCAAACAGCGTTTTCCCCTTGAAAGGAATGTTAAGCAATTTGTTCTTGGAAGACGCATCCGCTGACCAAGATTTCAACCAAAGCGCTCTACGCGCCACAATAGCAAACCCAGAATTTTTCGCCGCTAACCTAGCCAATTGCAAAGTGGCGTCTAGGGTGAAAGAATTAGCCAATTTGAGAGCACGGATTCTGTCCATAATCTCCTCATAAGGAGGAGAATCACTATCGATCGCCTTTTCTAGCTCATCGAACCAGAAACACGCGGCTGTAGTGACAGGGACAATGCATGAAATTGGTTGTAGAAGGTAACCTTGCTGAACAAACATCTTTTTAAGCAAACCTTCTAATTTTTTATCCATAGGATCTTTGAAAGCACAACTATCTTCTATGGGTATAGTGGTGCGTTTGTTTAAAGTAGAAACCGCCCCCTCGACCTTGGGGACTGTCTGCCATAAGTCCTTTCTGGGGTCGACCATAGGAAACAATTTTTTAAATATGGGGGGAGGGACGAAAGGTATACCGGGCCTTTCCCATTCTTTATTTACAATGTCCGCCACCCGCTTGGGTATAGGAAAAGCTTCTGGGGGCCCCGGGACCTCTAGGAACTTGTCCATTTTACAAAGTTTCTCTGGGATGATCAAAGTCTCACAATCATCCAGAGTGGATAACACCTCCTTAAGCAGAGCGCGGAGATGTTCCAACTTAAATTTAAATGTAATCACATCGGGTTCAGCTTGTTGAGAAATTTTCCCTGAATCTGAAATTTCTCCCTCAGACAAAACCTCCCTGTCCCCCTCAGACTGGTGTAGGGGCATTTCAGAACCATTATCATCAGCGTCCTCATGCTCTTCAGTATCTAAAACAGAGCAGTCGCGCTTACGCTGATAAGTGGGCATTTTGGCTAAAATGTTTTTGATAGAATTATCCATTACAGCCGTTAATTGTTGCATAGTAAGAAGTATTGGCGCGCTAGATGTACTAGGGGCCTCCTGAGTGGGCAAGACTGGTGTAGACGAAGGAGGGAATGATGCAGTACCATGCTTACTCCCCTCACTTGAGGAATCATCTTGGGCATCATTTTCTGTGTCACATAAATCACATCTATTTAAATGAGAAGGAACCTTGGCTTCCCCACATTCAGAACACAGTCTATCTGGTAGTTCAGACATGTTAAACAGGCATAAACTTGATAACAAAGTACAAAAAACGTTTTAAAATAAAACCGTTACTGTCACTTTAAATTTTAAACTGAACACACTTTATTACTGCAATTGCGAAAAAGTATGAAGGAATTGTTCAAAATTCACCAAAATTTCACCACAGTGTCTTAAAGCCTTAAAAGTATTGCACACCAAATTTGGAAGCTTTAACCCTTAAAATAACGGAACCTGAGCCGTTTTTATCTTTAACCCCTTTACAGTCCCTGGTATCTGCTTTGCTGAGACCCAACCAAGCCCAAAGGGGAATACGATACCAAATGACGCCTTCAGAAAGTCTTTTCTATGTATCAGAGCTCCTCACACATGCGACTGCATGTCATGCTTCTCAAAAACAAGTGCGCAATACCGGCGCGAAAATGAGGCTCTGCCTATCATTAGGGAAAGCCCCTAGAGAATAAGGTGTCCAAAACAGTGCCTGCCGATATTATTTTACAAAATACCCAGATTAAAATGATTCCTCAAGGCTAAATATGTTTATATATGAATCGATTTAGCCCAGAAAATGTCTACAGTCTTAACAAGCCCTTATTTACTGTCTGTAATAAAAAATGGCTTACCGGATCCCATAGGGAAAATGACAGCTTCCAGCATTACATCGTCTTGTTAGAATGTGTCATACCTCAAGCAGCAAAAGCCTGCTCACTGTTCCCCCAACTGAAGTTAATTCCTCTCAACAGTCCTGTGTGGAACAGCCATCGATTTTAGTAACGGTTGCTAAAATCATTTTCCTCTTACAAACAGAAATCTTCATCTCTTTTCTGTTTCAGAGTAAATAGTACATACCAGCACTATTTTAAAATAACAAACTCTTGATTGAATAATAAAAACTACAGTTAAACACTAAAAAACTCTAAGCCATCTCCGTGGAGATGTTGCCTGTACAACGGCAAAGAGAATGACTGGGGTAGGCGGAGCCTAGGAGGGATCATGTGACCAGCTTTGCTGGGCTCTTTGCCATTTCCTGTTGGGGAAGAGAATATCCCACAAGTAAGGATGACGCCGTGGACCGGACACACCTATGTTGGAGAAACTAAGTATGTATCTGTGTGTGTATTTATCTCTGTGTGCATGTGTATATATGTGTGTGTGTATCTATGTGTGTGTGTGTATCCGTGTGTGCATATGTCTTCTAAAACACCATTAATATTTACTAGTAGCTTGACTAGTAGCTGCACTATGAGTTGTTTTTTTAATACGTGTTTATGTTCTCTCTGCCCTCTGTCTTATTATATTCTTCTCTGGCCTTCTCTTAGCTTACGTATAAAACTATAGCGCATAAGCTATGGAGGACACAATGTGCAGTTAGCTGACAGATAACATAACTAACACTCAAAAACTCTTTTATCCTCCATAGAGAGCAGGGGCACTGTAAAAAAGTATTTTGATCTTTATATGGATAGAATAATAATATTGGATAGAATAATATGCTGATGTGAAGCTACAGTATATATCTTCTAATCTAAATATCACACATTTTACCTGTCGAAAATATGTTCTTTTAAATCCTTGGAAGAAAGTCTGGAAACTTATTGTTCTTTTTTAGCAATCTTAGTAACGTCCTGACACAATTCTATATAGGTTTATTCTTCAACAGACTAATTCAAATTGGACATTTTCTGGCCTTTCCTTGTCCTGCCCAGTACTCAGAGAAAAAAATGTATTGTTTGTACCCTTATACCTCAGTAAAGAGTCATTGTCATGCAAATAGGGCTTTGCCTCCTGTGTCACTAATGCTGTGATGCTCTTTGCATGTTAATCAGTATGAGGTGTGTGTACTAGTTCTAAAAATACGTCTGTGCTCTCAAGTCGGGATTAATTGCAGTATGTGTGGGATAGTATAGCGAGCCATCAAGATTTGTAATCCTAGTGTACAGAGCTTACATGTGATGAAAGGGAAACATGACACGGAATGGTAAGAACAAGACGGGGAAGTAAAAGAAAACAAATATTGAAATGAATCAGGGGAGAACAGAGTGAGCGAAAGTGAGAAGGCTGTACCATACAGTAGGGGGATAAAACAGAAAAGGGAAGTAAGCAAAAAGAAAAAATGGTGAAGGAAAAAGAGAGGGCAAGAGAATAAAAATAGAAAGTTTGGAACTGATTGGATTTTTAAAGAGAGAGATACTAGGGAGAAGAGACAAATTAAATAAAAGAAAATACGTTAAAAAAAAAGTATGGTGTATAAAAGTATATTTCGTCATCCTCCAATTTATTTAGGGACAAAAACAGAGAATATTGTATGCTGTATTGATTTTAATAGATTGGAGTTACTGGTTTAGACATCTTTTATGCCATTTAAAATCATATAACAAACAAATCCCTTTATCCACAATATTATTTCATTTAGTATAGTCACTACCATTAAATTCCTGTAGACAAAATTATATTCATTAAACTGCATATAGGGTGGTCAGCTATCCTCAATAAAATACTGAACAACTAGCAGTTTAACTGGGGCGGCAGTCACCTGAAACCCCAGTCAAATACATGCTCTCCTAAGGCCTCACAACAGATCCCAAGGCACTGAAGCCATTTTGTCTGTCACATCATACTTCAGACCAAACCAATGGTTCTGCAGCCCTCTGTCATACACCCACAAAAGAACCTAACACACCTGCAGCCCTCTGTCATACACCCACAAAAGACCCTAACACACCTGCAGCCCTCTGTCATACACCCACAAAAGACCCTAACACACCTGCAGCCCTCTGTCATACACCCACAAAAGACCCTAACACACCTGCAGTCCCTCTGTCATACACCCACAAAAGACCCTAACACACCTGCAGCCCTCTGTCATACACCCACAAAAGACCCTAACACTCCTGCAGCCCTCTGTCATACACCCACAAAAGACCCTAACACACCTGCAGTCCCTCTGTCATACACCCACAAAAGACCCTAACACACCTGCAGTCCTCTGTTATACACCCACAAAAGACCCTAACACACCTGCAGCCCTCTGTCAGCCACATATGCACATCAGAACACACAATGGCCATGCAGCTGTTCTGCCATTCACATGACCACATCAGCTCTGGATTTTGGATTTTGAAAATAATGATCCAGTAAGTGCTAGCATTTTTAATTTTATATATATATATATATATATATATATATATATATATATATATATATATATTTATATATAATACAGTAGAGATCATTATTTCAATACTAAGTAGGGCTTTTGCATTAGTAATTATTACCAGTGGCCCCTCTAGTTTTGACAACGTGCCCTCTAAACATGGTTCCTTGTCATGCCTCTACACACCCACATCAGCTCCTTTATCAGTCACATATCCACTTAAAGGGAAAGTCAAGTCCAAAAAAAACTTTCATGATTTAAATAGGGCATGCGATTTTAAACAACTTCTCAATTTACTTTTATCACCAATTTTGCTTTGTTCCCTTGGTATTCTTAGTTGAAAGCTAAAATTAGGAGGTTCATATGCTTATGTCTTAGACCTTGAAGGCTGCCTCTAATCTGAATGCATTTTGACCACTAGAAGGCATTAGTTCATGTGTTTCATATAGATAACATTAAGCTCACGTACATGAAGTAACCTAGAAGTGAGCACTGATTGGCTAAAATGCAAGTCTGTCAAAAGAACTGAAATAAAGGGGGCAGTCAGCAGAAGCTTAGATACAAGGTAATTACAGAGGTAAAATGTGTATTATTATAACTGTGTTGGTTATGCAAAACTGGGGAATGAATAATAAAGGGATTATCTATCTTTTTAAACAACAGAAATTATGGTGTTGACTGTCCCTTTAAGGCCCCCTAGGCCCACAGCCCTCTGTCAGCCTCATGACAAATCATACCATCTGGCCGTGCAGGAGAAATGTTTTTGGAACCATTGTTTCACTATATAATTAATAGCTACATAATAAAGCTTAATACTTGTATAAATGACATACTGAATAATATGTATACAATAATGGTACAGAACTAATGATCTATATGTATAAAACAATGGTACAAAAGCAATGCTCTGTATGTATAAAATAATTGTACAGAACTAAATTGCTATATACATATGCAACAATGGTACAGAGCTAATCATTTATATGTATACAACAATGATACAGAACTAATATTGTAATAATGTTGATTTGCATAAAAAGCTCATGGTCTATAACCGGTAGACCTCTATATTATTAATTAAATAAAGCATAATAATACCATACAATTGTCTAACAATATAGCATATCACCATTAAAGAATTGTATATTCTTCATTGTAAAGAACCAGTATGTGTGTAAACACTCATAGAATGATCTAAAATATAATTTATCTTTAAAAACAATATTATTGATTTATTTGCTGCTGGCAAACATATATGTAATTAGTATTTTTTTAAAAAAAATACAATATAAACCCAAACAAGATTTTGAACAAATGTTACAGCAAGTGTCTATAGACATGATAACCCTAGTACAATCAAATAAGTAAAAAAAAATCAACATGGCAGCAGCTAAATGTCAGATCTCACCTGCATATAAATGATTTAAGTACATAGTTTTGTTTTTTTATAAAATATACTTAATAAAATGTACGATAAATCTACAAATCTTTGTTGTGAAAGAGAATAATTGAAGAGATTGGCTGTGCTGGATAATTATTTTAAATACTTTAGTGACTTTAGGCCACAGAGGGTGAAAAGATGGAGATATACAGTGCACCGGACTTACAAAAACAAAACGTGGCTACATGTGGTGCAGTTCTGTGGAATACTATACTGGGCTAAAGCTACAACATGATGGGGATGTAAAGAAGGGACAGTGTACCAGAAGTGACTGACCTGACGCTGTCCTGACTCACAGTAGACTACAGATGTCCCTTTTCTATCACACTGTGCTCTCTTCCCTACACCGACCCTGCTTAAAATGTCCCCACCCCCTATCAAATACTCCCCTGTCTGTTACATTATGCCCTTCTCCATCACACTACCCCCTCCCGTCATCACACAGATCCTCCCTACAATACAGGCGATTTTCCCTGGCAGCAGCACCCACCTCTTTGCTGTGAGGGTTTTCCTCCCTGTCTGTCATCCAGCCGTTTCTCTTCTCCTAGACACATCAAGCTTTTATTCTCCTCCCCTCATTTACAAACAAGACACGCCCCATCAGTGATGCACACACAGTGATACACACACAGTTACACCACAGAAGCATCACATTGATTCTCCTTGTCAGCTTTAAATGCCATTGTTGTTACTTAGCTGAGCGGGTAGTGAATAAATAAAAATGCAGTTGTGTGAGAGGATAAGGTGTCTTAGCAGAGAATGTAGTGAATTTAAAGTAATGTTTGTCTTGTGTGTTGGTAGCAGCAGCTAGTAGATAAAAAACAAAGTTGCCAATATCTGAAACAAATTTCCAGGGACACTGTAGCAGAGCCATGCTCATTTATGGTTTGCATATCTCAGCCCACTCCGATCCAACCCAAAACAAGCACATAAAATACTAGTATTATAATTTAGTAATACTGATTGCTTAAAGGGGTAGGAAAATCAAATAGAGCTGTCATGATTCAGATAGAGCATGTCATTTTTAAATTCACTTTTTTTTTAAATCAAATTGACTAGTTGTTGCTTGGTGGCTACACACATTTGTCTTTTGTCACTGGCTCAGCAGATGTGTTTAGCAAGCTCTCAGTAGTATATTGTTGCTTCTAGAAATTGAATTAAGTGTTTAATCCCTAGTTTGCAGATGGATATAACATATTAGAGTATTTTCTTTTTGCACTGCTGTTAAAGCCCTTTAAAAGACCAGTAAACTTTTCTTTAACAATTTCTAACCACCCCTTGTTGATATTACATTTTTAATTATGCATATAATTAGGTATGAAAACGGGGGCATGTCCAAGGGAATCACAGATAATCTGCCTTTTATCAGTGGCTAAGAAGACCATCCAACTCCCACACCCCGATAATAAGAGTCTACAGATCAAGCTGATTCGGATGATACTATATTATTGGGAAAATAACCTTTGCAAACCGATTCGGAACATTGAGGCCTAAGGCAGTTTCATCAGTAAAAGGCTTTTAACCCCCCCCCCCCAATCAGCCAATCGGAATTAAGGTAGGAAAATTCTGATTGGCTGATTGAATCAGCCAATCAGATTCAAGTTCAATCCGATTGGCTGATCCAATCAGCCAATCAGATTGAGCTCGCATTCTATTGGCTGTTCCGATCAGCCAATAGAATGCAAGCTCAATCTGATTGGCTGATTGGATCAGCCAATCGGATTGAACTTGAATCTGATTGGCTGATTCCATCAGCCAATCAGAATTTTCCTACCTTAATTCCGATTGGCTGATAGAATCCTATCAGCCAATCGGAATTTGAGGGACGCCATCTTGGATGACGTCCCTTAAAGGAACCGTCATTTGTCGGGAAGTCGTCGGCCAGGATGGATGTTCCGCGTCGGCGGAATGAAGATGGAGCCGGAAGAAAGAAGATTGAAGATGCCGCTTGATAGAAGACTTCAGCCGGATGATGGGCCTCTTCAGCCCCCGCTTGGATGAAAACTTCAGCCGGATGATGGACCTCCTCAGCCCCGAATAGGAGCATGACTTCGGACCCTCTTCTGGACGGATTGGTGATACCCGGCGTGGTGAAGACAAGGTAGGAAGATCTTCAGGGGCTTAGTGTTAGGTTTATTTAAGGGGGGTTTGGGTTAGATTAGGGGTATGTGGGTGGTGGGTTGTAATGTTGGGGGGGTATTGTATGTTTTTTTTACAGGCAAAAGAGCAGAATTCTTTGGGGCATGCCCCGCAAAAGGCCCTTTTAAGGGCTGGTAAGGTAAAAGAGCTTTTCAATTTTTATTTTAGAATAGGGTAGGGCATTTTTTTATTTTGGGGGGCTTTGTTATTTTATTAGGGGGCTTAGAGTAGGTGTAATTAGCTTAAAATTGTTGTAATATTTTTATAATGTTTGTAAATTATTTTTTTATTTTTTGTAACAGTTCTTTTTTTATTTTTTGTACTTTAGTTAGTGTATTTATTTGTATTTATTTGTAGGTAGTTTATTTAATTAATTTATTGATAGTGTAGTGTTAGGTTTAATTGTAACTTAGGTTAGGATTTATTTTACAGGTACTTTTGTAATTATTTTAACTAGGTAGCTATTAAATAGTTCTTAACTATTTAATAGCTATTGTACCTGGTTAAAATAAATACAAAGTTGCCTGTAAAATAAATATTAATCCTAAAATAGCTACAATATAATTATTATTTATATTGTAGCTATATTAGGGTTTATTTTACAGGTAAGTATTTAGCTTTAAATAGGATTCATTTATTTAATAAGATTTATTTTATTTCGTTAGATAAAAATTATATTTAACTTAGGGGGGTGTTAGGGTTAGACATAGCTTTAGGGGTTAATACATTTATTAGAGTAGCGGTGAGGTCCGGTCGGCAGATTAGGGGTTAATAATTGTAGGTAGGTAGCAGCGACGTTGGGGGGGCAGATTAGGGGTAATAAGTATAATATAGGGGTCGGCGGTGTTAGGGGCAGCAGATTAGGGGTACATATAGATAACTTAGGTTGCGGTGGTGTACGGAGCGGCAGATTAGGGGTTAATAATAATATGCAGGGGTCAGCGATAGCGGGGGCGACAGATTAGGGGTTAATAAGTGTAAGGTTAGGGGTGTTTAGACTCGGGGTACATGTTAGGGTGTTAGGTGCAGACTTAGGAAGTGTTTCCCCATAGGAAACAATGGGGCTGCTTTAGGAACTGAACGCTGCTTTTTTGCGGGTGTTAGTTTTTTTTTTTTCAGCTCAAACGGCCCCATTGTTTCCTATGGGGGAATCGTGCATGAGCACGTTTTTGAAGCTGGCCGCGTCCGTAAGCACCGCTGGTATTGAGAGTTGCAGTGGCGGTAAATATGCTCTATGCTTCCTTTTTGGAGCCTAACGCAGCCCTTCTGTGAACTCTAAATACCAGCGGTATTTAAAAAGTGCAGGGGGGAAAAAAGCACTCGTAGCTAACGCACCCCTTTGGCCGCAGAACTCTAAATCTAGGCGTTATTTTTATATCCGGTACTTTTTCTGTTTTTACCAACTTAAGCTATCCTCCAAAAATTATGGGCACGGCGTAGCATAGCTTAATTTCAATATAGCCAATCACTACATGAAAAATAAATGATCCATAGGCATAATTCCTTTGCATGCACACTCATTTTCTTCAACTCATGCACATGCATTTTCCTGACGTTAGTAGACAGCGCCAGTCACTTGACAGTTATTTCCTACAAATGAGCGTAGCTTCATTACACTAGAAGTCTGTAGCTCAGTGTCCCAAACTAAATATTTAATTTACAGTGTTTACTTGATTTTGACTTTAAGACATTATTATATTTTTATATATCATATTTTTATAAACTATATAAATGATGTTATTGGCTCATAAACATAGTCATTTTGCATATTAATCTACATTCATAGATACAGTACTTATAAAAGTATATAACATTGTAAGATGAATAATGTACAACCATATTTGAAAGACCTATACTTATCAAGAACATTTATTGAGTATTTTCCTACATACTGTGGGCAGCGAATAACACATTGTTAGGCTGGGTCTATGAAAAAGTCATGTGATCATCAGTGAACACCACGGAAGTGCCAATGTGCGCATATTCTACTGACAAAGTGCATGCGCATGCTTCAGTGCTCATTCCCGGACGGCTTTGAAAAATTAAATATTCACAAAGAATTTATTAGAAAAAAAGAAGAAAAAAGTTTGAACTCATGTATATTGAAGATTTGCAGTATATATCACAATCTTTGCAATAATGCAAAAATATTTTTTGGGTTTACTGCCCCTTTAATGCAGGTTAAATCACCTCCCTTACTGTGAAGCACATACTTGGCATAGGAAGAATACCTTCATAGCATTTCACAAATACATTATTAACCCTTCAGCATCTGTATAGCAGAACACCGCAAAGCATGCTAGTTAATATACATGTACATGAAATTAGACAGTGATATTACCTTAATATGTTTAACCTACTAACTACTATGTCCTAGTTTGTGGAGTGATAACTTGTTGTAACTCTTGAGCTATAACTGCGCTGAAGGTAAATCAATATTAAATAGTGTATAACTAGACCTCATTACGCCACAGGGCATATTTTGTGGTAGGGCCCCCAATCCTTTATTACACACACAGACAGACATAAACTATGGCTATATAGCCATCATTGAACACATACACCCAGGTTAATTTTGGGCAGGAGCCTATATCAGGCTTAGAACAGTTTGTAAGAAGTACCGGTGTATTTCAAAATCAGTGATCAAACTGGACATTATTTGCACTTTGTGTTATTAACTTGTATGTAAAAATAAGGGGTGGGCATCATTGTATTTATCTACAGGATGTTCCAATACTGAAAAGTCACATCAGCAGCCATATTAATTTCATAATGTACAAATAATGGCTTCAGGTAAAAAATACAAAACTCTAATAAATATATTAAATAAAAAGTAAGCAAAGCAAGCAAATTAAAAGTTCAAACAAGAGTGTATAATCAACTGAACATTATTTGCACATCGTGTCATTTAGTATAAATTTAAATAAATTTGGAACAGCGGCGTCAAAGTAAAATCAACAATTCATATTTTATTTAGCTACAACATATTACAGTGTTGATATTTAATTTCTACCAGATATATATATATATATATTTACACACACACACACAAACAAAAAGGTATTGGCGCACATCCATTTTCAAAAGCACAACATATTTTTTGAACTGCTGCAAAAAATTGCCTGCAAACAACATCAAGGGACAACTATTCTTTTTAAATAAAATTGGGATCTTAGTAACACAATATGGCCATATTTTGCTTAGCCAGTCACCACTTACAAGGTACCCCAATATAGACTGGTCCTAACACTACAGTTCTTTGCCTCAGAGGACTGAATCATTCCTGCTTTAACTCTTCATAATAGAATGAGACTCCCTGGTTTAATATTCACAACTCTTTTATTTAAAAAGAATAGTTGTCCCTTGCTGTTGTTTGCAGGCAATTTTTTGCAGCAGTTCAAAAAATATGTTGTGCTTTTGAAAATGGATGTGTGCCAATACCTTTATGTTTGTGTATTGACTAGGTCATAGTGGCAGCACTCCCAAAGATGTGTATATAAACTTTTTGTAAGGTGTGCTAAACCAATTTTATATATTTTTATATATATATATATATATATATATATATATATATATATATATATATATATATATATATATATATATATATATATGTGTGTGTGTGTGTAAACATTCTGGACATTATGTTTGCAAAAATAAGGAATCTAGTCAAGCCTTGTATTCATTTGTAAAAAACATAATTTATTCTTACCTGATAAATATATTTATTTCTTGACACAGTGAGTACACGGATCATCTTCATTACTGTTGGGAATATCACTCCTGACCAGCAGGAGGAGGCAAAGAGCACCACAGCAAAAGCTGTTAAATACCACTCCCCCTACCAACAATCCCCAGTCATTCGACCAAAGGGAAAGGAAGTAATCTAAGGTGCAGAGGTGCCTGAAGTTTATAGAAAAGCAAACTGTCTGAAAAACAGGGCGGGCCGTGGACTCACTGTGTCAAGAAATAAATAAATTTATGAGGTAAGAATAAATTATGTTTTCTTTCTAATGACACAGTGAGTCCACGGATCATCTTACAGGGACACTGAGCCCAAATTTTTTCTTTTGTGATTCAGATAAAGCATGACGTTTTAAGCAACTTTCTAATTTACTCCTATTATCACATTTTCTTCATTCTCTTGGTATCTTTATTTGAAATGCAAGAATCTAAGTTTAGGTGCCGGCCCATTTTTCGTGAACAACCTGGGTTGTTCTTGCTGATTGGTGGATACATCCATCCACCAATAAAAAAGTGCTTTCTAGAGTTCTGAACCAAAAAAAGCTTAGATACCTTCTTTTTCAAAAAAGATAGCAAGAGAACTAAGAAAAATTGATAATAGGAGTAAATTAGAAAGTTGCCTAAAATGTCATGCTCTATCTGAATCACGAAAGAAAAAATTTGGGTTCAGTGTTCCTTTAACTACTGTTAGGAACCAATACCCAAGCTAGAGGACATGGATAATAAGGGAGGGACAAGACAGTTAACCTAAACAGAAGGCACAACTGCTTGAAGAACCTTTCTCTCAAAAGAAGCCTCTGCTGAAGCAAAAGTATCAAAATTTGTAAAATTTTGTAAAAGTATGCAAAGATGACCAATTCGCAGCCTTGCAAAGCTGATCTACAGTAGCTCCATTTTTGAAAGCTTAAGAAGATGAAACAGCCCTCGTGGAATGAGCTGTGATTCTCTCAGGAGGCTGCGGACCAGCAGTCTCATATGCCAAGCGTATAACACTCCTCAACCAACAAGAAAGAGAAGTAGCCATAGCTTTTTTACCCTTACGCTTCCCAGAAAAGACAACAAATAAAGAAGAAGACTGGCGAAAATCCTTAGTTGCCTGCAAATAATATTTCAATGCACGAACCACATCCAGGTTGTGCAACAAATGCTCTTTATGAGGAGAAGGATTAGGGCACAAAGAAGGAACAACAATCTCTTGATTATTATTCTTATCAGAAACAACCTTGGGAAGAAAACCCAAGGCAGTACGCAGAACTACCTTATCAGAGTGAAAAATAAGAAAAAAGGCGATTCATACTGTAAGGCTGAAAGCTCTGAAACCCTTTGAGCCAAATAAATAGCCACCAGAAACAAAACCTTCCAAGACAACATCTTAATATCCAAAGAATTAATAGGTTCAAACAGAGCCTGTTGAAGGACTCTAAGAACCAAATTAAGACTCCAAGGTGGAGTAGTAGACTTAAACACAGGCCAAATTCTAACCAAGGCCTGACAAAAAGAATGAACATCTGGTGCATCCGCCAGGCGCTTGTGCAATAAAATAGATAAAGCAGAAATTTGACCCTTCAGGGTACTAGCAGATAAACCTTTCTCCAAACCCTCCTGGAGAAAAGACAAAATCCTAGGAATCCCAACTCTACTCTACAAGCAGCCTTTGGATTCACACCAATACAAATATTTACGCCAAATCTTATAATAAATCTTCCTAGTCACAGGCTTACGAGCCTTAATCATAGTTTCAATGTCTGACTCAGAAAAACCACACTTAGAAAGAATCAAGCGTTCAATCTCCAAGTAGTCAGCTTCAGAGAAACGAGATTTTGATGAAGGAAGGGACCCTGCAGAAGCAGGTCCTTCCTTAATGGAAGACGCCAAGGTGGAAGGGAAGACATCTCCACCAGATCTGCAAACCAGATTCTGCAAGGCCACACCGGAGCAATGAGAATCACTGATGTCCTCTCTTGTTTGACCCGAGCAATGACCAGAGGAAGAAGAGCAAATGGAGGGAACACATATGCCAGACTGAAAGTCCAAGGAACTGCCAGAGCATCTATAAGAACAGTCTGAGGATCCTTTGACCTCGAACCGTACCTCGGGAGCTTGGCATTCTGATAAGATGCCATGAGATCCAACTCTGGCTGCCCCCAACTGAGAATCAAGCGGGAAAATACCTCTGGATGAAGTTTACACTCCCCCGGATGAAAAGTCTGTCTGCTCAGAAAATCCGCTTTCCAATTGTCCACCCCTGGAATATGGATAGCAGACAGACAACAGTTGTTAATCTCGGCCCACTGAATAATCTTGGCTACCTCTGTCATGGCCAAGGAACTCCGAGTTCCTCCCTGATGATTGATGTAAGCCACTGACGTTATGTTGTCCGACTGAAACCTGATAAACTGGGTTGAAGCTAGCTGAGGCCAGGCTAGAAGAGCATTGAAAATTGCTCTCAGTTCCAAAACATTTATTGGAAGAACCGACTCCTCTCGAGTCCATAGACCCTGAGCCCTTAATGAACCCCAAACAGCACCCCAGCCCAGCAAACTGGCATCCGTGGTTATAATCACCCAGGCAGGCCTGCAAAAGCAAGTTCCCTGAGAGAGAAGATCCTGAGACAACCACTATGGAAGATAATCTCTGGACATCTGATCTAGAACAATCTTTGGAAATAGATCTGCATAATCCTCCGTTCCAAGCATAACTGCAGAAGTCTGAGATGGAACCGAGCAAACAGAATGATGTCCATGACTGAAACCATCAGACCAATAACCTCCATGCACTGAGCCACTGACTTTCTTGCTTCTGTCAGAAAATTTTCATCTCTAGTGAATCTATAATGGTCCCCAAAAATACCATTCTTGTAGCTGGAATTAACAAACTTTATCCTAAATTCACCTTCCAACCGTGGGAGTGCAGAAAAGACAACAACAACTCCGTGTGGGAGTTTGCTAGTTGAAAAGATTGAGCCTGAACTAGAATGTCGTCCAGATAAGGAGCCACTGCAACACCCATCAATCGAAGTCCACCAACAATGCTCCCTGGACCTTTGAAAAAATTCTGGGAGCTTTTGCCAGGCCAAAAGGAAGAGCTTAAAACTGAAAATGTTTTTCTAGAAATGCAAATCTTAGGAACCTGTGATGATCCCTGTGAATGGGAATATGCAGATACGCATCCTTTAGATCCACTGTGGTTATGAACTGACCTTCCTGAACCAAAGGAAGAATGGAACGAATCGTTTCCATCTTAAAAGACAGAACCCTGAGAAACTTGTTTACACTCTTGAGATCTAAAATAGGTCTGAAAGTTCCCTCCTTTTTGGGAACGACGAAGAGATTGGAATAAAAACCCAGACCCTGTTCCTGAACTGATAATATCACTCCCATGTCGGAAAGATTCCGAACACAACGTAAGAACGCCTCTCCTTTTATCTGGTTTACAGATAACCTGGAGAGAAGAAACTTGCCTCTGGGAGGAAAATTCTTGAACCTTGCAACACGATATCTACCACCCAGGGATCCTGAACATCTCAAACCCAAGCTTCAGCGAAGAAAGAGAGTCTGTCTCCCACAAGATCCATTCCCATATTGGGGCAGACCCTTCATGCTGATTTTGAGTCAGCAACAAGCTTCCTGGACTGCTTCCCCTTATTCCAAGACTGATTTGACTTCAAAGATGGCTTGGACTGTTCCTGCTTGGAGGAAGAAGAGGAAGATTTACCAGAGAAGTTACGAAAGGAACAAAAATGACTCTGCCGACCCTTCTGTTTCTTTTATCCTGAGGAAGAGAATTGTCCTTCCCTCCCGTAATATCAGAAATAATCTCAGCCAAACCTGGCCCAAACAAGGTTTTACCCTTGTAAGGAATAGACAAAAGCTTAGACTTAGAGGACACATCTGCAGACCAGGATTATAACCATAAAGCTCTGCGAGCAAAAATGGGAAAACCAGAAATCTTAGCTCCCAACTTGATGACCTGTAGAAAAGCATCTGCAATTAAGGAATTAGCCAAATTCAAAGCCTTGATTCTATCTTGTATTTCAACAAGAGGAGTATCTTGCTTAATAGAATCAGACAATGCATCAAACCAATATGCTGTCACACTAGTAACTGCAGTAATACATGCAGCCAGCTGCCATTGATACCCCTGGTGAACATAAATCTTTTAAAGCAAGCTTCCAACTTCTTATCCATAGGATCTTTAAAGGAACAGCTGTCCTCAATAGGAATAGTGGTCCTCTTGGTCAGAGTGGAAACTGCTCCCTCCACCTTAGGAACCATCTGCCAAGATTCCTTAATAGAATCAGCAATAGGAAACATCTTTCTAAAAATTGGAGAAGGGGAAAAATGAATCCCAGGCTTCTCCCATTCTCGTGCAATAATATCTGAAACATGATCTGGTATAGGAAAAACTTCCACCGAGGAAGGGACATCAAAAAACGTATTAAGTTTACAAGATTTCTTAGGAATAACCATGACTGATGCCTCAGAGTCATCCAAGGTAGCCAAAACCTCCTTGAGTAACAAACAGAGGTGCTCCAGCTTAAACCTAAAGGAAACAACCTCAGGTTCAGAAGAAGGATTTACACTATCAGAATCCGAGATCTCACCCTCAGATGCTACTGAAGTATCTTCCACCTCAGACTTATGAGAAGAAACACTAGACACAATTGCAACAGAATCAGAAACCTTATACTTCCTCTTGCGCTTCCCCTGTAACATAGGAAAAGCAGACAAAGCCTCAGATACTGCCGAGGATATATGGGTAGCCATATCCTGCAAGGAAAAACCAACCTGAGACGAAACACAGGGCACTGCAGAAGATTGGGACGTATGAGGAGAAAGCTGCGGATTAGCCTGAACAGGAGACTCCTGTACAACATCCGCCCTAGACAATAATAGGCTCAGAATCAAAAAGTCTATCCTTGTAATGTAATGTTCTCTCAATACAAAAGGAACAAAAAGGGATAGGAGGCTCAACATTAGTATTTAAACAGAGAACAAGCAACAGCTTGCAGGGCCTCTTGGTCCATCTTATTCCAAAGGAAAAAACCTTAATCAATTAAAAATTCTAAGTTCAAATCAGAATTTAAATGAAACAAAAAAAAAACGTTACTGTCCCTTTAAATTTTAAACAGACTCTTTTTTTTTTTTTAACTAGAAAACCCTTAAAAAAACAACCTGCACAATAAATCTTGCAGCAACAATTTTTCACAAAATGAATGCAAAGAGAGACACAAACATTATATTCCCTGAAATTCAGACAGAAACAAATATAAACAGAGCAACAGCCCCACAAAAAAAAAACAGGCAACCTCCACACCTCAGCAAGCTCTGCTGAAATGCCTACCTGACTTCCTTGCTGCCGGAAACAAAGTCAGAAAATGATCCGGACTCCCATACAGCCGCACCGGAGAGAACGCTAAACCACCTCTTAGGAGCCATGCACAGAGCTGCAACATCCAGGAACAACAGGAAACAGCTAAAAGGGCGTCAAAAACGCCATTGCTATCTCAGATAAGCCCAACTATTGTGGGCGTGGCCTAACAAACCTCCCAGTAGCCATTAATACACAAACAAAAAACATGTACACCAAAGTGAAAACATAATAAACTGAGCCAAACATCCCCAGTGCCTGCAAAACTGCCATACAATAAACCGTTAACCTAGAAGGCTGATTGTATATTTAGACAGAATTAACTGTCAAAGTGCCAAATGCTCCTATACCAAAACAGGGAAAGAAATAGGCACTTAACTCAAAAATCTGTCCGGCAGCAGGACAGCTCACTTGGTATGAGAGGGGCTACCTCACATGGACCTGTGGAAAAAAGAAAAGGCTGAGTAAACTTACTGAATATTTCAACCAAGGGAAGCATGAAATTACTTGGGAGGCCCAGTGGGGATTATACCCCACAAGTTCCCAAATGCTTAAAAGCCACCACTTGCTTTACTAAAGAGACTGACATGGACTACGGCTAAACCACAAAGAAAACCAGAGCAAACGTGCTCTGCTTAAAAAATAGCAAACTCTTGATTGAAGAATCAGACACCTAACTTTACCCCTCCTTGCAACTGATACAAGCAAAGAGAATGACTGAGGATTGTGGGTAGGGAGAGTGGTATTTAACAGCTTTTGCTGTGGTGCTCTTTGCCTCCTCCTGCTGGTCAGGAGTGATATTCCCAACAGTAATTAAGATGATCCGAGGACTCACTGTGTCATTAGAAAGAAATGCATGTGTAGTACACTTCTTAAAGGGACAGTCTAATCCAAAATAAACTTTCATGATTCAGATAGAGAATGTAATTATTTTTTTTTTTAAACTTTTATTTTTGACTTGTCAAATAGTTGGATACAACGTATACAGTAATGGTCTGCATTCTAAATCAAGCATAGATTATACAAAATCAATGCGGTAGAGGCAATAAGCTCTCTCTTCATAGACCTTTAGAGTCCTTCAGGTCACATAGGATTTTTCAAATTGTCTTCAAGAATATGAGTCCAACCACTGACATACATATTTTTTTTTATTTAAATTGACCATAACATTGTACACTGCACTAACAATATGTGCAGGTCAAAAGAATAACATTTCAAACAGAGACAGATTAAACAATACTGTCATAGAATAAATCTTTATTTTAAGATGACATTCTGAATCAAAAACAAACTTAAAGGGACAGTCAACACCAGAATTTTTGTTGTTTAAAAAGATAATCCCTTTATTACCCATTCCCTAGTTTTGCATAACCAACACTGTTATAGAAATACACTTTTTACTGCTGTGATTACCTTGTAGCTAAGCCTCTGCAGACTGCCCCCTTATTTCTTATTTTCTTTTGACAGACTTGCATTTTAGCAAATCAGTGTTTACTCCAGGGTAACTTCACGTGCATGAGCTCAATATTATCTATATGAAACACATGAACTAATGCTAGTGGTCAAAATGCATTTAGATTAGAGGCAGTCTTCAAAGTCTAAGAAATTAGCACATGAACCTCTTAGAATTAGTTTTCAACTAAGAATACCAAGAGAACAAAGCAAAGTTGGTGATAAAAGTAAATTGGAAAGTTTTTTAAAATTACAGTCCCTATTTAAATCATGAAAGTTTTTTTTTTTCACTTGACTGTCCCTTTAATAAACTTGGTAAGGCTGCGAACGATCACTGGACCACATGCAGTCGCATGCGAATTACAATTCCACATGTGGGCTTGCTAATTTTCCCAAATAACCCACTCCCCTCTTAGATTTGCTTCCAGCATATAAACCATATTTCTAAAGGGTGTTAAAAATTGTCTCCTAAGAGAATGTAATTTTAAACAATTTTCCAATTTACTTTTATCACCAATTTTGATTTGTTCATATGCTAATTTCTAAGCCCTTGAAGTCCGCCTCTTCTCTCAGGGTATTTTGACAGTTTTTCATCACTAGAGGGTGTTAGTTTACATGTGTCATATAGATAACACTGTGCTCATGCACGTGGAGTTCAGGTGAGCCAGCTCTGATTGGCTAAAATGCAAGTCTGTCAAAAGAACTAAAATAAGGGGACAGTTTGCAGAGGCTTAGATACAAGGTAATCACAGAGGTAAAAAACAGAATTTATGCTTACCTGATAAATTACTTTCTCCAACGGTGTGTCCGGTCCACGGCGTCATCCTTACTTGTGGGATATTCTCTTCCCCAACAGGAAATGGCAAAGAGTCCCAGCAAAGCTGGTCACATGATCCCTCCTAGGCTCCGCCCACCCCAGTCATTCGACCGACGGACAGGAGGAAATATATATAGGAGAAATCATATGATACCGTGGTGACTGTAGTTAGAGAAAATAATTCATCAGACCTGATTAAAAAAACCAGGGCGGGCCGTGGACCGGACACACCGTTGGAGAAAGTAATTTATCAGGTAAGCATAAATTCTGTTTTCTCCAACATTGGTGTGTCCGGTCCACGGTGTCATCCTTACTTGTGGGAACCAATACCAAAGCTTTAGGACACGGATGAAGGGAGGGAGCAAATCAGGTCACCTAAACGGAAGGCACCACAGCTTGCAAAACCTTTCTCCCAAAAATAGCCTCCGAAGAAGCAAAAGTATCAAATTTGTAAAATTTGGCAAAAGTGTGCAGTGAAGACCAAGTCGCTGCCTTACATATCTGATCAACAGAAGCCTCGTTCTTGAAGGCCCATGTGGAAGCCACAGCCCTAGTGGAGTGAGCTGTGATTCGTTCAGGAGGCTGCCGTCCGGCAGTCTCATAAGCCAAACGGATAATGTTTTTAAGCCAAAAGGAAAGAGAGGTGGAAGTCGCTTTTTGACCTCTCCTTTTACCAGAATAAACAACAAACAAGGATGATGTTTGTCTGAAATCTTTAGTAGCCTCTAAATAGAATTTTAGAGCACGGACAACGTCCAAATTGTGTAACAAACGCTCCTTCTTTGAAACTGGATTCGGACACAAAGAAGGTACAACTATCTCCTGGTTAATATTTTTGTTAGAAACAACTTTAGGAAGAAAACCAGGCTTAGTACGCAAAACCACCTTATCTGCATGGAACACCAGATAAGGAGGAGAACACTGCAGAGCAGATAACTCTGAAACTCTTCTAGCAGAAGAGATTGCAACCAAAAACAAAACTTTCCAAGATAGTAACTTAATATCTACGGAATGTAAGGGTTCAAACGGAACCCCTTGAAGAACTGAAAGAACTAGATTTAAACTCCAGGGAGGAGTCAAAGGTCTGTAAACAGGCTTGATCCTAACCAGAGCCTGAACAAATGCTTGAACATCTGGCATAGCTGCCAGTCGTTTGTGTAGTAAGACAGATAAAGCAGAAATCTGTCCCTTTAGAGAACTTGCAGATAATCCTTTCTCCAAACCTTCTTGTAGAAAGGATAGAATCTTAGGAATTTTTAACTTGTTCCATGGCAATCCTTTGGATTCACACCAACAGATATATTTTTTCCATATTTTATGGTAAATTTTTCTAGTTACAGGCTTTCTAGCCTGAATCAGAGTATCTATTACAGAATCTGAAAACCCACGCTTTGATAAAATCAAGCGTTCAATCTCCAAGCCGTCAGCTGGAGAGAAACCAGATTCGGATGTTCGAATGGACCTTGAACAAGAAGGTCCTGTCTCAAAGGTAGCTTCCATGGTGGAGCCGATGACATATTCACCAGGTCTGCATACCAAGTCCTGCGTGGCCACGCAGGAGCTATCAAGATCACCGAAGCCCTCTCCTGATTGATCCTGGCTACCAGCCTGGGAATGAGAGGAAACGGTGGGAATACATAAGCTAGGTTGAAGGTCCAAGGTGCTACTAGTGCATCTACTAGAGTCGCCTTGGGATCCCTGGATCTGGACCCGTAGCAAGGAACCTTGAAGTTCTGACGAGACGCCATCAGATCCATGTCTGGAATGCCCCATAATTGAGTTATTTGGGCAAAGATTTCCGGATGGAGTTCCCACTCCCCCGGATGGAATGTCTGACGACTCAGAAAATCCGGTTCCCAATTTTCCACTCCTGGGATGTGGATCGCAGACAAGTGGCAGGAGTGATCCTCCGCCCATTGAATTATTTTGGTCACTTCTTCCATCGCCAGGGAACTCCTTGTTCCCCCCTGATGATTGATATATGCAACAGTCGTCATGTTGTCTGATTGAAACCTTATGAATTTGGCCTTTGCTAATTGAGGCCAAGCTTTGAGAGCATTGAATATCGCTCTCAGTTCCAGAATGTTTATCGGGAGAAGAGATTCTTCCCGAGACCATAGACCCTGAGCTTTCAGGGATTCCCAGACCGCGCCCCAGCCCACCAGGCTGGCGTCGGTCGTGACAATGACCCACTCTGGTCTGCGGAAGCTCATTCCCTGTGACAGATTGTCCAGGGTCAGCCACCAACGGAGTGAATCTCTGGTCTTTTGATCTACTTGAATCGTCGGAGACAAGTCTGTATAATCCCCATTCCACTGTCTGAGCATGCACAGTTGTAATGGTCTTAGATGAATTCGTGCAAAAGGAACTATGTCCATTGTTGCAACCATCAATCCTATTACTTCCATGCACTGCGCTATGGAAGGACGAAGAACAGAATGAAGTACTTGACAAGAGCTTAGAATTTTTGATTTTCTGACCTCTGTCAGAAAAATCCTAATTTCTAAGGAATCTATTATTGTTCCCAAGAAGGGAACTCTTGTTGACGGGGACAGAGAACTTTTTTCTTTGTTCACCTTCCATCCATGAGATCTGAGAAAGGCTAGGACGATGTCCGTATGAGCCTTTGCTTTTGACAGAGACGACGCTTGAATCAGGATGTCGTCCAAGTAAGGTACTACTGCAATGCCCCTTGGTCTTAGAACCGCTAGAAGGGACCCTAGTACCTTTGTGAAAATCCTTGGAGCAGTGGCTAATCCGAATGGAAGTGCCACAAACTGGTAATGCTTGTCCAGAAAAGCGAACCTTAGGAACTGATGATGTTCCTTGTGGATAGGAATATGTAGGTACGCATCCTTTAAATCCACGGTAGTCATAAATTGATTTTCCTGGATAGTAGGTAGGATCGTTCGAATAGTTTCCATTTTGAACGATGGTACCCTGAGAAATTTGTTTAGGATCTTGAGATCCAAAATTGGTCTGAATGTTCCTTCTTTTTTGGGAACTATGAACAGGTTGGAATAAAAACCCATCCCTTGTTCTCTTATTGGAACTGGATGAATCACTCCCATCTTTAACAGGTCTTCTACACAATGTAAGAATGCCTGTCTTTTTATTTGGTTTGAAGATATTTGAGACCTGTGGAACCTTCCCCTTGGGGGTAGTTCCTTGAACTCCAGGAGATAACCTTGAGAAACTATTTCTAGCGCCCAAGGATCCTGAACATCTCTTGCCCAAGCCTGAGCAAAGAGAGAAAGTCTGCCCCCCACCAGATCCGGTCCCGGATCGGGGGCTATCCCTTCATGCTGTTTTGGTAGCAGTGGTAGGCTTCTTGGCCTGCTTACCCTTGTTCCAGCCTTGCATTGGTTTCCAGGCTGGTTTGGGTTGTGAAGTATTACCCTCTTGCTTAGAGGATGTAGAATTAGAGGCTGGTCCGTTTCTGCGAAAGGGACGAAAATTAGGCTTATTTTTAGCCTTAAAAGACCTATCCTGTGGGAGGGCGTGGCCCTTTCCCCCAGTGATGTCTGAAATAATCTCTTTCAAATCAGGTCCAAATAATGTTTTACCCTTGAAAGGAATGTTAAGCAATTTTGTCTTGGAAGACACATCCGCTGACCAAGACTTTAGCCAAAGCACTCTGCGCGCCACGATAGCAAACCCTGAATTTTTCGCCGCTAATCTAGCTAATTGCAAAGCGGCATCTAAAATAAAAGAGTTAGCCAATTTAAGTGCTTGAACTCTGTCCATAACCTCCTCATACGAAGATTCTTTATTGAGCGACTTTTCTAGTTCCTCGAACCAGAAACACGCTGCCGTAGTGACAGGAACAATGCATGAAATTGGTTGTAGAAGGTAACCTTGCTGAACAAAAATCTTTTTAAGCAAACCCTCTAATTTTTTATCCATAGGATCTTTGAAAGCACAACTATCTTCGATAGGAATAGTAGTGCGTTTGTTTAGAGTAGAAACCGCCCCCTCGACCTTGGGGACTGTCTGCCATAAGTCCTTTCTGGGGTCGACTATAGGAAATAATTTCTTAAATATAGGGGGGGGACAAAAGGTATGCCGGGCCTTTCCCACTCTTTATTTACTATGTCCGCCACCCGCTTGGGTATAGGAAAAGCGTCGGGGGGCACCGGAACCTCTAGGAACTTGTCCATCTTACATAATTTCTCTGGAATGACCAAATTGTCACAATCATCCAGAGTAGATAATACCTCCTTAAGCAGTGCGCGGAGATGTTCTAATTTAAATTTAAATGTCACAACATCAGGTTCAGCTTGATGAGAAATTTTTCCTGAATCTGAAATTTCTCCCTCAGACAAAACCTCCCTCATGGCCCCTTCAGATTGGTGTGAGGGTATGACAGAACAATTATCATCAGCGTCCTCTTGCTCTTCAGTGTTTAAAACAGAGCAATCGCGCTTTCTCTGATAAGTAAAAGATTTGCTATAGAGTTATCCATTACAGCCGTTAATTGTTGCATGGTAATAAGTATTGGCGCACTAGATGTACTAGGGGCCTCCTGTGTGGGCATAACTGGTGTAGACACAGTAGGGGATGATGTAGTATCATGTTTACTCCCCTCATTTGAGGAATCATCTTGGGCAATATCATTATCTGTGGCATTACTGTCCTTACTTTGTTTGGACACTATGGCACAATTATCACATAAATTTAAATGGGGAGACACATTGGCTTTCATACATATAGAACATAGCTTATTTGATGGTACAGACATGTTAAACAGGCTTAAACTTGTCAACAAAGCACAAAAAACGTTTTAAAATAAAACCGTTACTGTCACTTTAAATTTCAAACTGAAAACACTTTATTACTGAATATGTGAAAAAGTATGAAGGAATTGTTCAAAATTCACCAAAATTTCACCACAGTGTCTTAAAGCATTAAAAGTATTGCACACCAAATCAGAGCTTTAACCCTTAAAATAACGGAACCGGAGCCGTTTTTACATTTAACCCCTATACAGTCCCAGCTATATGCTTTGCTGAGACCCAACCAAGCCCAGAGGGGAATACGATACCAAATGATGCATTCTATAAGCTTTTTCAGTGATTCTTAGCTCCTCACACATGCATCTGCATGCCTTGCTCTCCAAAAACAACTGCGCATTAGTGGCGCGAAAATGAGGCTCTGTCTATAACTAGAAAAGGCCCCCATCTGAAAAAGGTGTCCAACACAGTTTTTCTAAACAATCCCCAAGATTATAATAACCATTATTAGTTAGAATCTGCATAATATGCCTAGTAAAGCAATCGTTTTAGCCCAGAAAAATGTCTACCAGTTTTTGAAGCCCTTTTTGAAGCCCTTTATTCTTTTATGTTTAACTAAGAAAATGGCTTACCGGTCCCCATGAGGGGAAATGACAGCCTTCCAGCATTACATGGTCTTGTTAGAAATATGGCTAGTCATACCTTGAGCAGAAAGGTCTGCTAACTGTTTCCCCCAACTGAAGTTACTTCATCTCAACAGTCCTGTGTGGAAACAGCAATCGATTTTAGTAACTGTCTGCTAAAATCATCTTCCTCTTACAAACAGAAATCTTCATCCTTTTTCTGTTTCAGAGTAAATAGTACATACCAGCACTATTTTAAAATAACAAACACTTGATAGAAGAATAAAAACTACATTTAAACACCAAAAAAACTCAACCATCTCCGTGGAGATGTTGCCTGTGCAACGGCAAAGAGAATGACTGGGGTGGGCGGAGCCTAGGAGGGATCATGTGACCAGCTTTGCTGGGACTCTTTGCCATTTCCTGTTGGGGAAGAGAATATCCCACAAGTAAGGATGACGCCGTGGACCGGACACACCAATGTTGGAGAAAGTATATTTATATAACTGTGTTGGTTGTGCAAAACTAGGGAATGTGTAATAAAGGGATTATCTATCTTTTTAAACAATACAAATTCTGGTGTAGACTGTCTCTTTAACATAACTCAATTCACATTTTATAAGAACATTAGGAGTAGACTATAAGTAAGTGCTTTCAGGTACAGTACTTACAGGAGCAGCAGAGAGTACTGTATCAGTGTCTCTTGAGTGCTCACAGTGGACAGCCATGCAATGCCCAGAGGAGTTCCCTTGCATTTAAGGCATATATTTCAATAAAACATTCATCAAGCATAGCAAAATATGGCTCTGTGTATCTTGCCATTGAAAACAGAATCAGAGAAAAAAAACATCACATTATAGGAATTTAGTTTTCAGCAAAATTATTTTTTATTTAAAGGGACAGTCAAGTTCAAAAAAACTTTCATAATTCAAATAGGGCATGTAATTTTAAACAACTTTCCAATTTACTTTTATCACCAATTTTGCTTTGTTCTCTTGGTATTCTTAGTTGAAAGCTAAACCTAGGAGGTTCATATGCTAATTTCTTAGACCTTGAAGGCCGCCTATAACCTAAATGCATTTTGATAGTTTTTCACCACTAGAGGGCATTAGTTCATGTGTTTCATATAGACAACATTTAGCTCATGTTTACCATGGAGTCAGCCCTGATTGGCTAAAATGCAAGTCTGTCAAAATAACTGAAATAAGGGGGCAGTCTGCATAGGCTTAGCTACAAGGTAATCACAGATGTAAAACGTATATTATTATTACTGTGTTGGTTATGCAAAACTGGGGAATTGGTAATTAAGGGATTATCTATCTTTCAAAACAACACAAATTATGGTGTTGACTGTCTCTTTAAAGTGATGTTAAATTCACATAAATGATTTTACACAATATGAATCTATTTTTTTTTACTTTATAAGACCTAGATTTGGAGTTTGGCGTTAGCCGTGAAAACCAGCGTTAGAGGCTCCTAACACTGGTTTTAGGCTACCGCCGGTATTTGGAGTCACTCAAAATAGGGTCTAACGCTCACTTTTCAGCCGCGACTTTTCCATACCGCAGATCCCCTTACGTCAATTGCGTATCCTATCTTTTCAATGGGATCTTTCTAACTCCGGTACTTAGAGTCGTTTCTGAAGTGAGCGTTAGACATCTAACGACAAAACTCCAGCCGCAGGAAAAAAGTCAGTAGTTAAGAGCTTTCTGGGCTAACGCCGGTTTATAAAGCTCTTAACTACTGTGCTCTAAAGTACACTAACACCCATAAACTACCTATGTACCCCTAAACCGAGGTCCCCCCACATCGCCGACACTCGAATAATTTTTTTTAACCCCTAATCTGCCGACCGCCACCTACGTTATCCTTATGTACCCCTAATCTGCTGCCCCTAACACCGCCGACCCCTGTATTATATTTATTAACCCCTAACCTGCCCCCCACAATGTCGCCTCCACCTACCTACACTTATTAACCCCTAATCTGCCGACCGCAAAGCGCCGCCACCTACGTTATCCTTATGTACCCCTAATCTGCTGCCCCTAACACCGCCGACCCCTATATTATATTTATTAACCCCTAATCTGCCCCCCTCAACGTCGCCTCCACCTGCCTACACTTATTAACCCCTAATCCGCCTCACTAACCATATAATAACAGAATTTATGTTTACCTGATAAATTACTTTCTCCAACGGTGTGTCCGGTCCACGGCGTAATCCTTACTTGTGGGATATTCTCTTCCCCAACAGGAAATGGCAAAGAGCCCAGCAAAGCTGGTCACATGATCCCTCCTAGGCTCCGCCTTCCCCAGTCATTCGACCGACGTAAAGGAGGAATATTTGCATAGGAGAAATCATATGATACCGTGGTGACTGTAGTTAGAGAAAATAAATCATCAGACCTGATTAAAAAACCAGGGCGGGCCGTGGACCGGACACACCGTTGGAGAAAGTAATTTATCAGGTAAACATAAATTCTGTTTTCTCCAACATAGGTGTGTCCTGTCCACGGCGTCATCCTTACTTGTGGGAACCAATACCAAAGCTTTAGGACACGGATGATGGGAGGGAGCAAATCAGGTCACCTAGATGGAAGGCACCACGGCTTGCAAAACCTTTCTCCCAAAAATAGCCTCAGAAGAAGCAAAAGTATCAAATTTGTAAAATTTTGTAAAAGTGTGCAGTGAAGACCAAGTCGCTGCCTTACATATCTGATCAACAGAAGCCTCGTTCTTGAAGGCCCATGTGGAAGCCACGGCCCTAGTGGAATGAGCTGTGATTCTTTCAGGAGGCTGCCGTCCGGCAGTCTCATAAGCCAATCTGATGATGCTTTTAAGCCAAAAAGAGAGAGAGGTAGAAGTTGCTTTTTGACCTCTCCTTTTACCAGAATAAACAACAAACAAGGAAGATGTTTGTCTGAAATCCTTTGTAGCCTCTAAATAGAATTTTAGAGCACGAACTACATCCAAATTGTGCAACAAACGTTCCTTCTTTGAAACTGGATTCGGACACAAAGAAGGCACGACTATCTCCTGGTTAATATTTTTGTTAGAAACAACTTTCGGAAGAAAACCAGGTTTAGTACGCAAAACCACCTTATCTGCATGGAACACCAGATAAGGAGGAGAACACTGCAGAGCAGATAACTCTGAAACTCTTCTAGCAGAAGAAATTGCAACCAAAAACAAAACTTTCCAAGATAATAACTTGATATCAACGGAATGTAGGGGTTCAAACGGAACCCCCTGAAGAACTGAAAGAACTAAATTAAGACTCCAAGGAGGAGTCAAAGGTTTGTAAACAGGCTTGATTCTAACCAGAGCCTGAACAAAAGCTTGAATATCTGGCAGAGCCGCCAGCTTTTTGTGAAGTAAAACAGATAAAGCAGAAATCTGTCCCTTCAAAGAACTTGCAGATAATCCTTTCTCCAAACCTTCTTGAAGAAAGGATAGAATCTTAGGAATTTTTATCTTGTTCCATGGGAATCCTTTAGATTCACACCAACAGATATATTTTTTCCATATTTTATGGTAGATCTTTCTAGTTACAGGCTTTCTGGCCTGAACAAGAGTATCAATGACAGAATCTGAGAACCCTCGCTTTGATAAAATCAAGCGTTCAATCTCCAAGCAGTCAGTTGGAGTGAGGCCAGATTCGGATGTTCGAACGGACCTTGAACAAGAAGGTCCTGTCTCAAAGGTAGCCTCCATGGAGGAGCCGATGACATATTCACCAGATCTGCATACCAAGTCCTGCGTGGCCACGCAGGAGCTATCAAGATCACCGATACCCTCTCCTGTTTGATCCTGGCTACCAGCCTGGGAATGAGAGGAAACGGTGGGAATACATAAGCTAGGTTGAAGCTCCAAGGTGCTACTAGTGCATCCACTAGAGTCGCCTTGGGATCCCTGGATCTGGACCCGTAGCAAGGAACCTTGAAGTTCTGACGAGACGCCATCAGATCCATGTCTGGAATGCCCCACAATTGAATTATTTGGGCAAAGATTTCCGGATGGAGTTCCCACTCCCCCGGATGAAATGTCTGACGACTCAGAAAATCCGCTTCCCAATTTTCCACTCCTGGGATGTGGATTGCAGACAAGTGGCAGGAGTGAGTCTCCGCCCATTGAATTATTTTGGTCACTTCTTCCATCGCCAGGGAACTCCTTGTTCCCCCCTGATGGTTGATATACGCAACAGTCGTCATGTTGTCTAATTGAAACCGTATGAATTTGGCCTTTGCTAGCTGAGGCCAAGCCTTGAGAGCATTGAATATCGCTCTCAGTTCCAGACTATTTATCGGGAGAAGAGATTCTTCCCGAGACCAAAGACCCTGAGCTTTCAGGGGTTCCCAGACCGCGCCCCAGCCCACCAGACTGGCGTCGGTCGTGACAATGACCCACTCTGGTCTGCGGAAGCTCATCCCTTGTGACAGGTTGTCCAGGGTCAGCCACCAACGGAGTGAATCTCTGGTCCTCTGATCTACTTGTATCGTCGGAGACAAGTCTGTATAATCCCCATTCCACTGACTGAGCATGCACAGTTGTAATGGTCTTAGATGAATTCGCGCAAAAGGAACTATGTCCATTGCCGCGACCATCAAACCTATTACTTCCATGCACTGCGCTATGGAAGGAAGAAGAACAGAATGAAGTACTTGACAAGAGCTTAGAAGTTTTGATTTTCTGGCCTCTGTCAGAAAAATCCTCATTTCTAAGGAGTCTATTATTGTTCCCAAGAAGGGAACTCTTGTTGACGGAGATAGAGAACTTTTTTCTACGTTCACTTTCCACCCGTGAGATCTGAGAAAGGCCAGGACAATGTCCGTATGAGCCTTTGCTTGTGGTAGAGACGACGCTTGAATCAGTATGTCGTCCAAGTAAGGTACTACTGCAATGCCCCTTGGTCTTAGCACCGCTAGAAGGGACCCTAGTACCTTTGTGAAAATTCTTGGAGCAGTGGCTAATCCGAATGGAAGTGCCACAAACTGGTAATGCTTGTCCAGAAAGGCGAACCTTAGGAACCGATGATGTTCCTTGTGGATAGGAATATGTAGATACGCATCCTTTAAATCCACCGTGGTCATGAATTGACCTTCCTGGATGGTAGGAAGAATTGTCCGAATGGTTTCCATTTTGAACGATGGAACCTTGAGAAATTTGTTTAGGATCTTGAGATCTAAGATTGGTCTGAATGTTCCCTCTTTTTTGGGAACTATGAACAGATTGGAGTAGAATCCCATCCCTTGTTCTCCTAATGGAACCGGATGAATCACTCCCATTTTTAACAGGTCTTCTACACAATGTAAGAATGCCTGTCTTTTTATGTGGTCTGAAGACAATTGAGACCTGTGAAACCTCCCCCTTGGGGGTAGCTCCTTGAATTCCAGAAGATAACCTTGGGAGACTATTTCTAGCGCCCAAGGATCCAGAACATCTCTTGCCCAAGCCTGAGCGAAGAGAGAAAGTCTGCCCCCCACCAGATCCGGTCCCGGATCGGGGGGCAACATCTCATGCTGTCTTGGTAGCAGTGGCAGGTTTCTTGGCCTGCTTACCTTTGTTCCAGCCTTGCATTGGCCTCCAGGCTGGCTTGGTTTGAGAAGTATTACCCTCTTGCTTAGAGGATGTAGAACTTGGGGCTGGTCCGTTTCTGCGAAAGGGACGAAAATTTGGTTTGTTTTTAGCCTTAAAAGACCTATCCTGAGGAAGGGCGTGGCCCTTACCCCCAGTGATATCTGAAATAATCTCTTTCAAGTCAGGGCCAAACAGCGTTTTCCCCTTGAAAGGTATGTTAAGCAATTTGTTCTTGGAAGACGCATCCGCTGACCAAGATTTTAGCCAAAGCGCTCTGCGCGCCACAATAGCAAACCCCGAATTTTTCGCCGCTAATCTAGCCAATTGCAAAGTGGCGTCTAAAGTAAAAGAGTTAGCCAATTTAAGAGCATGAATTCTGTCCATAATCTCCTCATAAGAAGAATCTTTATTGAGCGACTTTTCTAGTTCATCGAACCAGAAACACGCTGCTGTAGTGACAGGAACAATGCATGAAATTGGTTGTAGAAGGTAACCTTGCTGAACAAACATCTTTTTAAGCAAACCCTCTAATTTTTTATCCATAGGATCTTTGAAAGCACAACTATCTTCTATAGGGATAGTAGTGCGTTTATTTAGAGTAGAAACCGCCCCCTCGACCTTGGGGACTGTCTGCCATAAGTCCTTTCTGGGGTCGACCATAGGAAACAATTTCTTAAATATAGGGGGAGGGACAAAAGGTATGCCGGGCCTTTCCCATTCTTTGTTTACAATGTCCGCCACCCGCTTGGGTATAGGAAAAGCTTCGGGGGGCCCCGGGACCTCTAGGAACTTGTCCATCTTACATAATTTCTCTGGAATGACCAAATTGTCACAATCATCCAGAGTAGATAACACCTCCTTAAGCAGAGCGCGGAGATGTTCCAATTTAAATTTGAATGTAATCACATCAGGTTCAGCTTGTTGAGAAATTTTCCCTGAATCTGAAATTTCTCCCTCAGACAAAACCTCCCTGGCCCCCTCAGACTGGTGTAGGGGCATGTCAGAACCATTATCATCAGCGTCCTCATGCTCTTCGGTATTTTCTAAAACAGAGCAGTCGCGCTTTCGCTGATAAGTGGGCATTTTGGCTAAAATGTTTTTGATAGAATTATCCATTACAGCCGTTAATTGTTGCATAGTAAGGAGTATTGGCGCACTAGATGTACTAGGGGCCTCCTGTGTGGGCAAGACTGGCGTAGACGAAGGAGGGGATGATGCAGTACCATGCTTACTCCCCTCACTTGAGGAATCATCTTGGGCATCATTTTCTCTAAATTTTGTGTCACATACATCACATCTATTTAAATGAGAAGGAACCTTGGCTTCCTCACATACAGAACATAGTCTATCTGATAGTTCAGACATGTTAAACAGGCATAAACTTGATAACAAAGTACAAAAAACGTTTTAAAATAAAACCGTTACTGTCACTTTAAATTTTAAACTGAACACACTTTATTACTGAATATGTGAAAAAGTATGAAGGAATTGTTCAAAATTCACCACAGTGTCTTAAAGCCTTAAAAGTATTGCACACCAAATTTGAAAGCTTTAACTCTTAAAATAACGGAACCGGAGCCGTTTTTATATTTAACCCCTATACAGTCCCTGGTATCTGCTTTGCTGAGACCCAACCAAGCCCAGAGGGGAATACGATACCAAATGACGCCTTCAGTAAGCTTTTTCTATGTATCTGAGCTCCTCACACATGCATCTGCATGCCTTGCTTCCCAAAAACAACTGCGCATTAGTGGCGCGAAAATGAGGCTCTGCCTATGATTAGAGAAGGCCCCCAGTGAAAAAGGTGTCCAATACAGTGCCTGCCGGTTATTTAACATAATTCCCAAGAATAAAATAACTCCTCAAAGCTATAAACTATTAAAAATGCTTATAAATCAATCGTTTT
This sequence comes from Bombina bombina, assembly GCF_027579735.1. Lineage (NCBI taxonomy): Eukaryota > Metazoa > Chordata > Amphibia > Anura > Bombinatoridae > Bombina > Bombina bombina. Next base: position 621,993,444 of record NC_069501.1, read on the forward strand.
AGCCCAGAAAAATGTCTACCAGTCTTTAAAGCCCTTGTGAAGCCCTTTATTCTTATTTAATAAAAATGGCTTACCGGATCCCATAGGGAAAATGACAGCTTCCAGCATTACCAAGTCTTGTTAGAAATGTGTCATACCTCAAGCAGCAAAAGTCTGCTCACTGTTTCCCCCAACTGAAGTTAATTCCTCTCAACAGTCCTGTGTGGAAACAGCCATCGATTTTAGTAACGGTTGCTAAAATCATTTTCCTCTTACAAACAGAAATCTTCATCTCTTTTCTGTTTCAGAGTAAATAGTACATACCAGCACTATTTTAAAATAACAAACTCTTGATTGAAGAATAAAAACTACATTTAAACACCAAAAAACTCTAAGCCATCTCCGTGGAGATGTTGCCTGTACAACGGCAAAGAGAATGACTGGGGAAGGCGGAGCCTAGGAGGGATCATGTGACCAGCTTTGCTGGGCTCTTTGCCATTTCCTGTTGGGGAAGAGAATATCCCACAAGTAAGGATGACGCCGTGGACCGGACACACCTATGTTGGAGAAAAATAGTATTAACCCCTAATCTGCCCTCCCTAACATCGCCGACACCTAACTTCAATTATTAACCCCTAATCTGCCGACCGGAGCTCACCGCTATTCTAATAAATGTATTAACCCCTAAAGCTAAGTCTAACCCTAACACCCCCCTAAGTTAAATATAATTTAAATCTAACGAAAACATAATTTATGCTTACCTGATAAATTTATTTCTCTTGTAGTGTATCCAGTCCACGGATCATCCATTACTTATGGGATATTAACTCCTCCCCAACAGGAAGTGCAAGAGGATTCACCCAGCAGAGCTGCTATATAGCTCCTACCCTAACTGCCATTACCAGTCATTCGACCGAAAACATGCAGAGAAAGGAAAACCATAGGGTACAGTGGTGACTGTAGTTTAATGGAAAAATTACCTGCCTTAAAGTGACAGGGCGGGCCGTGGACTGGATACACTACAAGAGAAATAAATTTATCAGGTAAGCATAAATTATGTTTTCTCTTGTTAAGTGTATCCAGTCCACGGATCATCCATTACTTATGGGATACCAATACCAAAGCTAAATTACACGGATGACGGGAGGGACAGGCAGGCTCTTTATACGGAAGGAACCACTGCCTGAAGAACCTTTCTCCCAAAAACAGCCTCCGAAGAAGCAAAAGTGTCAAATTTGTAAAATTTGGAAAAAGTATGAAGAGAAGACCAAGTTGCAGCCTTGCAAATCTGTTCAACAGAAGCCTCATTCTTAAAGGCCCAAGTGGAAGCCACAGCTCTAGTAGAATGTGCTGTAATTCTTTCAGGAGGCTGCTGTCCAGCAGTCTCATAGGCTAACCGTATTATGCTACGAAGCCAAAAGGAGAGAGAGGTAGCCGAAGCTTTTTGACCTCTCCTCTGACCAGAATAAACGACAAACAGGGAAGACGTTTGTCGAAAATCCTTAGTTGCCTGTAGATAAAATTTCAGGGCACGGACTACATCTAGATTGTGTAGCAGACGTTCCTTTTTCGAAGAAGGATTAGGACACAAAGATGTAACCACAATCTCTTGATTGATATTCCTGTTAGTGACCACCTTAGGTAGGAACCCAGGTTTAGTACGCAGAACTACCTTGTCTGAATGAAAAATCAGATAAGGAGAATCACAATGTAAGGCAGATAACTCAGAGACTCTTCGAGCCGAGGAAATCGCCATTAAAAACAGAACTTTCCAAGATAACAACTTGATATCAATGGAATGAAGGGGTTCAAACGGAACCCCCTGTAAAACATTAAGAACTAAGTTCAAACTCCATGGTGGAGCAACAGTTTTAAACACAGGCTTGATCCTAGCTAAAGCCTGACAAAAAGCTTGAACGTCCGGAACTTCTGACAGACGTTTGTGTAAAAGAATGGACAGAGCTGAAATCTGTCCCTTTAAGGAACTAGCGGATAAACCCTTTTCTAAACCTTCTTGTAGAAAAGACAATATCCTCAGAATCCTAACCTTACTCCATGAGTAACTCTTGGATTCGCACCAATATAAGTATTTGCGCCATATCTTATGGTAAATCTTTCTGGTAACAGGCTTCCTAGCCTGTATTAAGGTATCAATAACTGACTCAGAAAAACCACGTTTTGATAAAATCAAGCGTTCAATTTCCAAGCAGTCAGCTTCAGAGAAATTAGATTTTGATGTTTGAAGGGACCCTGGATCAGAAGGTCCTGTTTCAGAGGTAGCGACCAAGGTGGACAGGATGACATGTCCACTAGATCTGCATACCAAGTCCTGCGTGGCCATGCAGGCGTTATTAGAATCACTGATGCTCTCTCCTGTTTGATTCTGGCAATCAATCGAGGAAGCATCGGGAAGGGTGGAAACACATAAGCCATCCCGAAGGTCCAAGGTGCTGTCAAAGCATCTATCAGAACCGCTCCCGGATCCCTGGATCTGGACCCGTAACGAGGAAGCTTGGCGTTCTGTCGAGACGCCATGAAATCTATCTCTGGTTTGCCCCAACGTCGAAGTATTTGGGCAAAGACCTCCGGATGAAGTTCCCACTCCCCCGGATGAAAAGTCTGACGACTTAAGAAATCCGCCTCCCAGTTCTCCACTCCCGGGATGTGGATTGCTGACAGGTGGCAAGAGTGAGACTCTGCCCAGCAAATTATCTTTGATACTTCCATCATTGCTAGGGAGCTTCTTGTCCCTCCCTGATGGTTGATGTAAGCTACAGTCGTGATGTTGTCCGACTGAAACCTGATGAACCCCCGAGTTGTTAACTGGGGCCAAGCCAGAAGGGCATTGAGAACTGCTCTCAATTCCAGAATGTTTATTGGTAGGAGACTCTCCTCCTGATTCCATTGTCCCTGAGCCTTCAGAGAATTCCAGACAGCGCCCCAACCTAGTAGGCTGGCGTCTGTTGTTACAATTGTCCAGTCCGGCCTGCTGAATGGCATCCCCCTGGACAGATGTGGCCGAGAAAGCCACCATAGAAGAGAATTTCTGGTCTCTTGATCCAAATTCAGAGTAGGGGACAAGTCTGAGTAATCCCCATTCCACTGACTTAGCATGCACAATTGCAGCGGTCTGAGATGTAGACGTGCAAAGGGTACTATGTCCATTGCTGCTACCATTAAGCCGATCACCTCCATGCATTGAGCTACTGACTGGTGTTGAATGGAATGAAGGACACGGCATGCATTTTGAAGCTTTGTTAACCTGTCTTCTGTCAGGTAAATCTTCATTTCTACAGAATCTATAAGAGTCCCCAAGAAGGGAACTCTTGTGAGTGGAAAGAGAGAACTCTTCTTTTCATTCACCTTCCATCCATGCGACCTTAGAAATGCCAGTACTAACTCTGTATGAGACTTGGCAGTTTGAAAGCTTGAAGCTTGTATCAGAATGTCGTCTAGGTACGGAGCTACCGCAATTCCTCGCGGTCTTAGTACCGCCAGAAGAGCACACAGAACCTTTGTGAAGATTCTCGGAGCCGTAGCCAATCCGAATGGAAGAGCTACAAACTGGCAATGCCTGTCTAGAAAGGCAAACCTTAGATACCGGTAATGATCTTTGTGAATCGGTATGTGAAGGTAAGCATCCTTTAAATCCACTGTGGTCATGTACTGACCCTTTTGGATCATGGGTAAAATTGTCCGAATAGTTTCCATTTTGAACGATGGAACTCTTAGGAATTTGTTTAGGATCTTTAAATCCAAGATTGGCCTGAAAGTTCCCTCTTTTTTGGGAACCACAAACAGATTTGAGTAAAACCCTTGTCCTTGTTCCGACCGCGGAACCGGATGGATCACTCCCATTAATAAAAGATCTTGTACGCAGCGTAGAAACGCCTCTTTCTTTATTTGGTTTGTTGACAACCTTGACAGATGAAATCTCCCTCTTGGGGGAGAGAATTTGAAGTCTAGAAGGTATCCCTGAGATATGATCTCTAACGCCCAGGGATTCTGGACATCTCTTGCCCAAGCCTGGGCGAAGAGAGAAAGTCTGCCCCCCACTAGATCCGTTCCCGGATCGGGGGCCCTCGATTCATGCTGTCTTAGGGGCAGCAGCAGGTTTCCTGGCCTACTTGCCCTTGTTCCAGGACTGGTTAGGTCTCCAGCCTTGTCTGTAGCGAGCAACAGCTCCTTCCTGTTTTGGTGCAGAGGAAGTTGATGCTGCTCCTGCTTTGAAATTACGAAAGGAACGAAAATTAGACTGTCTAGCCTTAGGTTTGGCTCTGTCTTGAGGCAGGGCATGGCCTTTACCTCCTGTAATGTCAGTGATAATTTCTTTCAACCCGGGCCCGAATAAGGTCTGCCCTTTGAAAGGTATATTAAGCAATTTAGATTTAGAAGTAACGTCAGCTGACCAGGATTTTAGCCACAGTGCTCTGCGTGCCTGAATGGCGAATCCGGAATTCTTAGCCGTAAGTTTAGTTAAATGTACTACGGCATCTGAAATAAATGAGTTAGCTAACTTAAGGGCTTTAAGCTTGTGTGTAATCTCATCTAATGGAGCTGATTCAAGTGTCTCTTCCAGAGACTCAAACCAAAATGCTGCTGCAGCCGTGACAGGCGCAATGCATGCAAGAGGTTGCAATATAAAACCTTGTTGAACAAACATTTTCTTAAGGTAACCCTCTAACTTTTTATCCATTGGATCTGAAAAGGCACAGCTATCCTCCACCGGGATAGTGGTACGCTTAGCTAAAGTAGAAACTGCTCCCTCCACCTTAGGGACCGTTTGCCATAAGTCCCGTGTGGTGGCGTCTATTGGAAACATCTTTCTAAATATCGGAGGGGGTGAGAACGGCACACCGGGTCTATCCCACTCCTTAGTAACAATTTCAGTAAGTCTCTTAGGTATAGGAAAAACGTCAGTACTCGCCGGTACCGCAAAATATTTATCCAACCTACACATTTTCTCTGGTATTGCAACTGTGTTACAATCATTCAGAGCCGCTAACACCTCCCCTAGTAATACACGGAGGTTTTCCAGCTTAAATTTAAAATTTGAAATATCTGAATCCAGTTTGTTTGGATCAGAACCGTCACCCGCAGAATGAAGCTCTCCGTCCTCATGTTCTGCAAATTGTGACGCAGTGTCTGACATGGCCCTAATATTATCAGCGCACTCTGTTCTCACCCCAGAGTGATCACGCTTACCTCTTAGTTCTGGTAATTTAGCCAAAACTTCAGTCATAACAGTAGCCATATCCTGTAATGTGATTTGTAATGGCCGCCCAGATGTACTCGGCGCTACAATATCACGCACCTCCCGAGCGGGAGATGCAGGTACTGACACGTGAGGCGAGTTAGTCGGCATAACTCTCCCCTCGTTGTTTGGTGAAATATGTTCAATTTGTACAGATTGACTTTTATTTAAAGTAGCATCAATACAGTTAGTACATAAATTTCTATTGGGCTCCACTTTGGCTTTAGCACATATAGCACAGATATCTTCCTCTGAATCAGACATGTTTAACACACTAGCAAATAAACTAGCAACTTGGAAATACTTTTCAAGTAATTTACTATAATATGAAAACGTACTGTGCCTATAAGAAGCACAGAAAAAGTTATGACAGTTGAAAATTAAAAAACTGAAAAGTTATAGCATCAAATCTTTGTAAAAAACACAATTTTAGCAAAGGATTGCTCCCATTAGCAAAGGATAACTAACCCTGATAGCAGAATAAAAATACAGAAATAAACGTTTTTTTATCACAGTCAACTACAATCTCACAGCTCTGCTGTGAGTGATTACCTCCCTCAAAACAAGTTTTGAAGACCCCTGAGTTCTGTAGAGATGAACCGGATCATGCAGGGAAGACAATAAACTTCTGACTGAATTTTTTGATGCGTAGCAAAAGCACCAAAAAAGGTCCCTCCCCCTCACACATAACAGTGAGAGAGATCAGTAAACTGTCATAAATTAAATAAAACGACTGCCAAGTGGAAAAAAATAGTGCCCAAAACATTTTTTCACCCAGTACCTCAGAAAATGAAACAATTTTACATGCCAGCAAAAAACGTTTAACATTAATAAATTGAGTGTTATTAAAAAGCCTGTTGCTAGTCCCTGCAAATTAGGCTAAAGTTTTATGCATACAGTATAATTCCAGTGAAGTGCCATTCCCCAGAATACTGAAGTGTAAAATATACATACATGACAGCCTGATACCAGTTGCTGCTACTGCATTTAAGGCTGAGTTTACATTATATCGGTATGGCAGAATTTTCTCATCAATTCCATTGTCAGAAAATAATAAGCTGCTACATACCTCTTTGCAGATTAATCTGCCCGCTGTCCCCTGATCTGAAGTTTACCTCTCCTCAGATGGCCGAGAAACAGCAATATGATCTTAACTACTCCGGCTAAAATCATAGAAAAACTCAGGTAGATTCTTCTTCAAATTCTACCAGAGAAGGAATAACACACTCCGGTGCTATTATAAAATAACAAACTTTTGATTGAAGGTATGAAACTAAGTATAATCACCACAGTCCTCTCACACATCCTATCTATTCGTTGGGTGCAAGAGAATGACTGGTAATGGCAGTTAGGGGAGGAGCTATATAGCAGCTCTGCTGGGTGAATCCTCTTGCACTTCCTGTTGGGGAGGAGTTAATATCCCATAAGTAATGGATGATCCGTGGACTGGATACACTTAACAAGAGAAATTAATTAACTCTTATTAAATAAATTATTCCTATTTAAAGCTAAATACTTACCTGTAAAATAAATCCTAATATAGCTACAATATAAATTATAATTATATTATAGCTATTTTAGGATTTATATTTATTTTACAGGTAACTTTGTATTTATTTTAACCAGGTACAATAGCTATTAAATAGTTAAGAACTATTTAATAGCTAAAATAATTACAAATTTACCTGTAAAAGAAATCCTAACCTAAGTTACAATTAAACCTAACACTACACTATCAATAAATTAATTAAATAAACTACCTACAATTATCTACAATTAACCTAACACTACACTATCAATAAATTAATTAAATACAATTGCTACAAATAAATACAATTAAATAAACTAGCTAAAGTACAAAAAATAAAAAAGAACTAAGTTACAAAAAATAAAAAAATATTTACAAACATAAGAAAAATATTACAACAATTTTAAACTAATTACACCTACTCTAAGCCCCCTAATAAAATAACAAAGCCCCCCAAAATAAAAAAATGCCCTACCCTATTCTAAATTACTAAAGTTCAAAGCTCTTTTACCTTACCAGCCCTGAACAGGGCCCTTTGCGGGGCATGCCCCAAAGAATTCAGCTCTTTTGCCTGTAAAAAAAAACACATACAATACCCAAGCCCCCCAACATTACAACCCAACACCCACATACCCCTAATCTAACCCAAACCCCCCTTAAATAAACCTAACACTAAGCCCCTGAAGATCATCCTACCTTGTCTTCACCTCACCGGGTATCACACCGATCCGTCCTGAAGAGCTCCTCTGATGTCCTGATCCAAGCCCAAGCGGGGGGCTGAAGAGGTCCATGATCCGGCTGAAGTCTTCATCCAAGCGGGGCAGAAGAGGTCTTCCATCCGATTGAAGTCTTCATCCAAGCGGCATCCATCCGGAGCGAAGCGGCAGCATCCTGAAGACCTCCACCGCGGAACATCCATCCTGGCCGACGACTGAACGACGAATGACGGTTCCTTTAAATGACGTCATCCAAGATGGCGTCCCTCGAATTCCGATTGGCTGATAGGATTCTATCAGCCAATCGGAATTCGAGGGACGCCATCTTGGATGACGTCATTTAAAGGAACCGTCATTCGTCGTTCAGTCGTCGGCCAGGATGGATGTTCCGCGGTGGAGGTCTTCAGGATGCTGCCGCTTCGCTCCGGATGGATGCCGCTTGGATGAAGACTTCAATCGGATGGAAGACCTCTTCTGCCCCGCTTGGATGAAGACTTCAGCCGGATCATGGACCTCTTCAGCCCCCCGCTTGGGCTTGGATCAGGACATCGGAGGAGCTCTTCTGGACGGATCGGTGTGATACCCGGTGAGGTGAAGACAAGGTAGGATGATCTTCAGGGGCTTAGTGTTAGGTTTATTTAAGGGGGGTTTGGGTTAGATTAGGGGTATGTGGGTGGTGGGTTGTAATGTTGGGGGGCTTGGGTATTGTATGTTTTTTTTTACAGGCAAAAGAGCTGTATTTCTTGGGGCATGCCCCGCAAAGGGCCCTGTTCAGGGCTGGTAAGGTAAAAGAGCTTTGAACTTTAGTAATTTAGAATAGGGTAGGGCATTTTTTTATTTTGGGGGGCTTTGTTATTTTATTAGGGGGCTTAGAGTAGGTGTAATTAGTTTAAAAATGTTGTAATATTTTTCTTATGTTTGTAAATATTTTTTTATTTTTTGTAACTTAGTTCTTTTTTATTTTTTGTACTTTAGCTAGTTTATTTAATTGCATTTATTTGTAGCAATTGTATTTAATTAATTTATTGATAGTGTAGTGTTAGGTTAATTGTAGGTAATTGTAGGTAGTTTATTTAATTAATTTATTGATAGTCTAGTATTAGGTTTAATTGTAACTTAGGTTAGGATTTCTTTTACAGGTAAATTTGTAATTATTTTAACTATTTTAGCTATTAAATAGTTCTTAACTATTTAATAGCTATTGTACCTGGTTAAAATAAATACAAAGTTACCTGTAAAATAAATATAAATCCTAAAATAGCTATAATATAATTATAATTTATATTGTAGCTATATTAGGATTTATTTTACAGGTAAGTATTTAGCTTTAAATAGGAATAATTTATTTAATAAGAGTTAATTAATTTCATTAGATTTAAATTATATTTAATTTAGGGGGGTGTTAGTGTTAGGGTTAGACTTAGCTTTAGGGGTTAATACATTTATTAGAATAGCGGTGAGCTCCAGTCGGCAGATTAGGGGTTAATGTTTGAAGTTAGGTGTCGGCGATGTTAGGGAGGGCAGATTAGGGGCTAATACTATTTATGATAGGGTTAGTGAGGTGGATTAGGGGTTAATAACTTTATTATAGTAGCGGTCCGGTCGGCAGATTAGGGGTTAATAAGTGTAGGCAGGTGGAGGCGACGTTGTGGGGGGCAGATTAGGGGTTAATAAATATAATATAGGGGTCGGCGATGTTAGGGCAGCCGATTAGGGGTACATAAGGATAATGTAAGTAGCGGCGGTTACGGAGCGGCAGATTAGGGGTTAATAATAATATGCAGGGGTCAGCGATAGCGGGGGCGGCAGATTAGGGGTTAATAAGTGTAAGGTTAGGGGTGTTTAGACTCGGGGTACATGTTAGAGTGTTAAGTGCAGACGTAGGAAGGGTTACCGCATAGCAAACAATTGGGCTGCGTTAGGAGCTTTTTTTTTCAGCTCAAACAGCCCCATTGTTTCCTATGGGGTAATCGTGCACGAGCACGTTTTTGAGGCTGGCCGCGTCCGTAAGCAACTCTGGTATCGAGAGTTGAAGCTGCGTTAAAAATGCTCTACGCTCCTTTTTTTGGAGCCTAACGCAGCCTTTATGTGGTCTCTCAATATCAGAGTTATTTTTATGGTGCGGCCAGAAAAAAGCCGGCGTTAGTTTTTCGGGTCGTTACCGACAAAACTCCAAATCTAGCCGTAAATCTTTATTATAAATTTATCATGATTACAAAAACATAATTTATGTAAGAACTTAACTGATAAATTCATTTCTTCCATATTGGCAAGAGTCCATGAGCTAGTGACGTATGGGATATACAATCCTACCAGGAGGGGAAAAGTTTCCCAAAACTCAAAATTCCTATAAATACACCCCTCACCACACCCAAAATTCAGTTTAACAAATAGCCAAGTAGTGGGGTGATAAAGAAAGGAGTAAAAAGCATCAACAAAGGAATTTGGAAATAATTGTGCTTTATACAAAAAATCAAAACCACCATAAAAAGGGTGGGTCTCATGGACTCTTGCCAATATGAAAGAAATGAATTTATCAGGTAAGTTCTTACATAAATTATGTTTTATTTCATGTAATTGGCAATAGTCTATAAGCTAGTGACGTATGGGATAGTAATACCCAAGATGTGGAACTCCACAGAAGAGTCACTACAGAGGGAGGGATAAAATAATAACAGCCATTTTCGGCTGAACAAAATTAATCCACAAACCAAAATATAAGTTTATTCTCATAATGAAAAAAGAAAAAACTTAAACATAAGCAGAGGAATTAAACTGAAACAGCTGCCTGAAGAACTTTTCTACCAAAAACTGCTTCCGAGGAAGCAAATACATCAAAACGGTAGAATTTAGTAAATGTATGTAAAGAAGACCAAGATGCTGCTTTGCAAATCTGATCAACTGAAGCTTCATTCTTAAAAGCCCACAAAGTGGAGACCGGTCTAGTAGAATGAGCTGAGGCGGGGCCTGACCCGACTCCAAATTAGCATGATGAATTAAAAGCTTTAACCAAGATGCCAAGGAAATGGCAGAAGCCTTCTGACCTTTCCTAGAACCAGAAAAGATAACAAATAGACTAGAAGTCTTCCTGAAATCTTTAGTAGCTTCAACATAATATTTCAAAGCTCTAATCTTACCACATCTAAAGAATGTAAGGATCTCTCCAAAGAATTCTTAGGATTAGGACACAAAGAAGGGATAACAATTTCTCTATTAATGTTGTTAGAATTCACAACCTTAGTTAGAAATTTAAATGAAGTCCGCAAACCTGCCTTATCCTGATGGAAAGTTAAAAGTAATTTAATGTCCAAAGAATGCATAGGACATAGGAGCCTGTAAAGCCTTCAAAACCACATTAAGACTCCAAGGAGGAGAGATTGATTTAATGACAGGCTTGATACGGACCAAAGCCTGTACAAAACAGTGAATATCAGGAAGCTTAGCAATCTTTCTGTGAAATAAAACAGAAAGAGCAGAGATTTTTCCCTTCAAGGAACTGGAAAAACCTCTGGAGTAACCACAGGAGGTTTATAAACAGAATTTAAACTTTTACTAGTTTTAATATCAAGAGGATTAGTTTCCTCAATATCCAATGTAATCAACACCTCTTTTAACAAGGAACAAATATAGTCTATTTTAAATAAATATGTAGATTTGCCAGTGTCAATATCTGAGGAAGGATCTTCTAAATCAGATAGATCCTCATCAGAGTTGGATAATTCAGTATGTTGTCAGTCATTTGAAATTTCATCAACTTTATAAGAAGTTTTAAAAGACCTTTTACATTTATTAGAAGGCGGGATGGCAGACAAAGCCTTCTGAATCACATCAGCAATAATATATTTTATATTCACAGGTGTATCATGTACATTAGATGTTGAAGGAACAACAGGCATTGTACTATTACTGATGGACACATTCTCTGCATGTAAAATGTTATTATGACAACTATTACATACCACAGCTGGAGATATAATCTCCACAAATTTACAAGAACGACACTTAGCTTTGGTAGAACTGTTATCAGGCAGCAGGTTTCCAACAGTGGTTTTTGAGACAGAATCAGATTGGGACATCTTGCAAAATGTAAGAGAAAAACAACATATAAAGCAAAATGATCAATTTCCTTATAGGGCAGTTTCAGGAATGGTAAAAAATGCAAATATCATAGCCCTCTGACGTAGAAAAAGGCAAGAGGCATATAGGAATGGGGTCTTAAATAATGAAATTGTTTGGCGCCAAGTATGACGCACAATGCAAACTGAAGTTTTTTTGGCGCTAACAACATCCGGAAATGACACACTGGCGTCATTGTAGGCGCAACCTTGTGTAAGGAACTTGGTGTCAACTAAGACGCCGGACAAGATAAATTTGCATCATCAGACGTACCTTCACGCAAAAATAATTCTTGCGCCAAGAATGACGCAATAAACTTTGGCATTTTGTGCCCTTGCGAGCCTAATTTTGCCCGCGAAATTTAATGAAAAAAAAAAACAGTAAATTAAGAAAAGACTATGCCCAGGTAAGAATTTTTTTTTCCTAAATATGTTTTTTTTCCCAAATATGAAACTGATAGTCTGCAAAAGGAAATATACATAAACCTGTCTCATGACAAATATAAGTACAAAACATATATTTAGAACTTTATATTAATGCATAAAGTGCCAAACCATAGCTAAGAGTGTCTTAAGTAATGAAAACATACTTACCGAAAGACATCCATCCACATATAGCAGATAGCCAAACCAGTACTGAAACAGTTATCAGTAGAGGTAATGGAATATGAGAGTATATCGTCGATCTGAATAAGGGAGGTAGGAGATTAATCTCTACGACCGAGAACCTATGAAATAGATCTCCCACAAGGAAAACCATTGCATTCAATAGGTGATTCTCCCTTCACATCCCTCTGACATTCACTGTACTCTGAGAGGAATCGGGCTTCAAAATGCTGAGAAGCGCATATCAAAGTAGAATCTAAGCACAAACTTACTTCACCACCTCCATAGGAGGCAAAGTTTGTAAAACTGAATTGTCGGTGTGGTAATGGGTGTATTTATAGGCATTTTGAGGTTTGGGAAACTTTGCCCCTCCTGGTAGGATTGTATATCCCCATACGTCACTAGCTCATGGACTCTTGCCAATTACATGAAAGAAATATCTCTTTACAATATAAAACCATCATCAAAAATGTCTTCAGCAATTTCTTGACATCCTAATGCCTAAATATATAGAGGCTTGAGTGGTTGGATTTGTCTATACTATTATGGATCAATTAGTGATAACATAGCCCAGACTGAATTGACAATAGCCTTTCTTGTATTTTAAAAAGTCGAAGCCAACTGTTTTGACTAGATTATCCTGTCCTCCACTCTTAATTATTTTTTTTTTTAATGGCCTTCCCCTATCTCTTTCTTCCACTCCTTAAGTTTTATACGTGGATAATATTAATTTGTTCTATTCAAACTTTAAATTCATCTCCTTGATAACAGATAAGATCTTTCCAAATCTTACTCAGGAAGTCAATCTTTTTACACCCTAATATATAATCATAGGCGGCCAAAATTGCAAAATTTATTAAAAGTTTTTTTGCTTCCGATACTGATGGGATCTTTTTTTTTTTTTTAAATAAATTTTTTATTGAAGTTGTGAGAGTGACAAACAGACGAAAAAAAACATAATTTATGCTTACTTGATAAATTTATTTCTCTTGTGGTGTATCCAGTCCACGGATCATCCATTACTTGTGGGATATTCTCCTTCCCAACAGGAAGTTGCAAGAGGATCACCCACAGCAGAGCTGCTATATAGCTCCTCCCCTAACTGCCATATCCAGTCATTCGACCAAAACTAGCCGAGAAAGGAGAAACCATAGGGTGCAGTGGTGACTGTAGTTTAAAATTTAGACCTGCCTTAAAAGGACAGGGCGGGCCGTGGACTGGATACACCACAAGAGAAATAAATTTATCAGGTAAGCATAAATTATGTTTTCTCTTGTTAGGTGTATCCAGTCCACGGAGCATCCATTACTTGTGGGATACCAATACCAAAGCTAAAGTACACGGATGAAGGGAGGGACAAGGCAGGTACTTAAACGGAAGGGACCACTGCCTGTAGAACCTTTCTCCCAAAAATAGCCTCCGAAGAAGCAAAAGTATCAAATTTGTAAAATTTTGAAAAGGTATGAAGCGAAGACCAAGTCGCCGCTTTGCAAATCTGTTCAACAGAAGCCTCATTTTTAAAGGCCCAGGTGGAAGCCACAGCTCTAGTAGAATGAGCTGTAATCCTTTCAGGGGGCTGCTGTCCAGCAGTCTCATAGGCTAAGCGTATTACGCTCCGAAGCCAAAAAGAAAGAGAGGTTGCCGAAGCCTTTTGACCTCTCCTCTGTCCAGAGTAAACAACAAACAGGGAAGATGTTTGACGAAAATCTTTAGTCGCTTGTAAGTAAAACTTTAAAGCACGGACTATGTCCAAATTATGTAAAAGACGTTCCTTCTTTGAAGAAGGATTAGGACACAATGATGGAACAACAATCTCTTGATTGATATTCTTGTTGGAAACTACCTTAGGTAAAAACCCAGGTTTTGTACGCAGAACTACTTTATCTGTATGGAAAATCAGATAAGGAGAATCACATTGTAAAGCTGATAACTCAGAGACTCTACGAGCCGAGGAAATAGCCATCAAAAACAGAACTTTCCAAGATAAAAGTTTGATATCAATGGAATGAAGGGGTTCAAACGGAACTCCTTGAAGAACCTTAAGAACCAAGTTTAAGCTCCATGGAGGAGCAACAGGTTTAAACACAGGCTTAATTCTAACCAAAGCCTGCCAGACGCTTTTGCAAAAGGATAGACAGAGCAGAAATCTGTCCCTTTAAAGAACTAGCTGATAATCCTTTATCCAAACCCTCTTGGAGAAAGGACAATATCCTAGGAATCCTAACCTTACTCCATGAGTAATTCTTGGATTCACACCAATGAAGATATTTGCGCCATATCTTATGGTAGATTTTCCTGGTTACAGGCTTTCGTGCCTGTATTAAGGTATCAATGACTGACTCGGAGAAGCCACGCCTTGATAAAAGGCAGTCAGTCTCAGAGAAATTAGATTTGGATGATTGAAAGGACCTTGTAGTAGAAGGTCTTGTCTCAGAGGCAGAGGCCAAGGTGGAAAGGATGACATGTCCACCAGGTCTGCATACCAGGTCCTGCGTGGCCACGCAGGCGCGATCAAGATCACCGATGCTCTCTCCTGTTTGATTTTGGCAATCAGTCGAGGGAGCAGAGGAAACGGTGGAAACACATAAGCCAGGTTGAAGAACCACGGTGCTGCTAGAGCATCTATCAGCGTCGCTTCTGGGTCCCTGGACCTGGATCCGTAACAAGGAAGCTTGGCGTTCTGGCGAGACGCCATGAGATCCAATTCTGGTGTGCCCCAACGATGAACGAATTGAGCAAACACCTCCGGATGGAGTTCCCACTCCCCCGGATGAAAAGTCTGACGACTTAGAAAATCCGCCTCCCAGTTCTCTACACCTGGGATATGGATCGCTGATAGATGGCAAGAGAGAGTCTCTGCCCAGCGAATTATCTTGGAGACTTCTAACATCGCTAGGGAGCTCCTGGTCCCCCCTCGATGGTTGATGTATGCCACAGTCGTGATGTTGTCCGACTGAAATCTGAAGAACCTCAGGGTTGCTAACTGAGGCCAAGCTAGAATATTGCTCTTAACTCCAGAATATTTATTGGGAGGAGTTTCTCCTCCTGAGTCCACGATACCTGAGCCTTCAGGGAATTCCAGACTGCACCCCAACCTAGAAGGCTGGCATCTGTTGTTACAATTGTCCAATCTGGCCTGCGAAAGGTCATACCTTTGGACAGATGGACCCGAGATAGCCACCAGAGAAGAGAATCTCTGGTCTCTTGATCCAGATTTAGCAGAGGGGACAAATCTGTGTAATCCCCATTCCACTGACTAAGCATGCATAATTGCAGCGGTCTGAGATGTAGGCGCGCAAATGGCACTATGTCCATCGCCGCTACCATTAAGCCGATCACTTCCATGCACTGAGCCACCGAAGGGCGCGGAATGTAGTGAAGAACACGGCAGGAATTTAGAAGCTTTGATAACCTGGACTCCGTCAGGTAAATTTTCATTTCTACAGAATCTATCAGAGTTCCTAGGAAGGAAACCCTTGTGAGGGGTGATAGAGAACTCATTCCCTCGTTCACTTTCCACCCATGTGACCTCAGAAATGCCAACACTATGTCCGTATGAGATTTGGCAATTTAGAAGTTTGACGCCTGTATCAGGATGTCGTCTAGATAAGGGGCCACTGCTATGCCCCGTGGTCTTAGGACAGCCAGAAGAGACCCCAGAACCTTTGTAAAAATTCTTGGGACTGTAGCTAACCCGAAGGGAAGAGCCACAAACTGGTAATGCCTGTCTAGAAAGGCAAACCTTAGGAACCGATGATGATCTTTGTGAATCGGTATGTGAAGGTAAGCATCCTTGAAATCCACTGTGGTCATGTACTGACCCTCCTGGATCATAGGTAGGATTGTCCGAATAGTTTCCATTTTGAACGATGGAACTCTGAGGAATTTGTTTAAGATCTTTAGATCCAAAATTGGTCTGAAGGTTCCCTCTTTTTTGGGAACCACAAACAGATTTGAATAAAATCCCTGTCCTTGTTCCATCTGTGGAACTGGATGGATCACTCCCATTATTAGGAGGTCTTGCACACAGCGTAAGAATGCCTCTTTCTTTATCTGGTTTACAGATAATCTCGAAAGGTGAAATCTCCCTTGTGTGGGGGGGAAGCTTTGAAGTCCAGAAGATATCCCTGAGATATGATCTCCAACGCCCAGGGATCCTGAACATCTCTTGCCCACGCCTGGGCGAAGAGAGAAAGGCTGCCCCCTACTAGATCCGTTGCCGGATAGGGGGCCGTTCCTTCATGCTGTCTTAGAGGCAGCAGCAGGCTTTCTGGCCTGCTTGCCTTTGCTCCAGGCCTGGTTAGATTTACAGGCCGGCTTGGATTGCGCAAAAGTTCCCTCTTGTTTTGTAGCAGAGGAAGTTGATGCTGCACCTGCCTTGAAGTTTCGAAAGGCACGAAAATTAGACTGTTTGGCCCTTGATTTGGCCCTGTCCTGAGGAAGGGTATGACCCTTACCTCCAGTAATGTCAGCAATAATTTCCCTCAAACCAGGCCCGAATAGGGTCTGCCCCTTGAAGGGAATGTTAAGTAATTTAGACTTTGAAGTCACGTCAGCTGACCAAGATTTAAGCCATTGCGCCCTACGCGCCTGGATGGCGAATCCAGAATTCTTAGCCGTTAGTTTAGTCAAATGAACAATGGCATCAGAAACAAAAGAATTAGCTAGCTTAAGTGTTCTAAGCTTGTCAAGTATTTCAGTCAATGGAGTAGCTGTCTTAAAGGCCTCTTCCAGAGACTCAAACCAGAACGCCACAGCAGCAGTGACAGGAGCAATGCATGCAAGGGGCGGCAGGATAAAACCTTGTTGAATAAACATTTTCTTAAGGTAACCTTCTAATTTTTTATCCATTGGATCTGAAGAAGCACAACTGTCCTCGACAGGGATAGTGGTACGCTTTGCTAAAGTAGAAACTGCTCCCTCCACCTTAGGGACCGTCTGCCATAAGTCCCGTGTGGTGGCGTCTATTGGAAACATTTTTCTAAAAATAGGAGGGGGGGGGGGGGGAGAAACGGCACACCGGGTCTGTCCCACTCCTTAGTAATAATTTCTGTAAACTTTTTAGGTATTGGAAAAACGTCAGTACACACCGGCACCGCGTAGTATTTATCCAGTCTACACAATTTCTCTGGCACTGCAATTGTGTCACAGTCATTCAGAGCAGCTAAAACCTCTCCAAGCAACACCCGGAGGTTCTCAAACTTAAATTTAAAAGTAGACATATCTGAATCAGGTTTCCCCGAGTCAGAGACGTCACCCACAGACTGAAGCTCTTCCTCAGCTTCTGCATATTGTGACGCAGTATCAGACATGGGCCTTAAAACATCTGCGCGCTCTGTATTACGTCTAACCCCAGAGCTATTGCGCTTTCCGCTGAATTCAGGCAGTCTGGCTAATACCGCTGACAGGGTATTATCCATGATTGCCGCCATGTCCTGCAAAGTAATTGCTATGTGCGTCTTTGATGTACTTGGCGCCATTTTAGCGTGAGTCCCTTGAGCGGGAGTCAAAGGGTCCGACACGTGGGGAGAGTTAGTCGGCATAACTTCCCCCTCTTCAGAATCCTCTGGTGATAATTCTTTTAAAGATAACAGCTGATCTTTATTGTTTAAAGTGAAATCAATACATTTAGTACACATTCTCCTATGGGGTTCCACCATGGCTTTAAAACATAATGAACAAGGAGTTTCCTCTATGTCAGACATGTTTATACAGACTAGCAATGAGACTAGCAAGCTTGGAAAACACTTTAAATCAAGTTAACAAGCAATATAAAAAAAACGTTACTGTGCCTTTAAGAGAAACAAATTTTGCCAAAATTTGAAATAACAGTGAAAAAAGGCAGTTAAACTAACGAAATTTTTACAGTGTATGTAACAAGTTAGCAGAGCATTGCACCCACTTGCAAATGGATGATTAACCCCTTAATACAAAAAACAGATTAACAAAACGAAAAATATGTTTTTTAAACAGTCATAACTGCCACAGCTCCTACTTTTGAAGCCTTTTGAGCCCTTCAGAGATGTCCTATAGCATGCAGGGGACTGCTGAGGGAAGCTGAATGTCACAGTTTGTAATTTTAACTGCACCAACTGTAACTTTTATACTATAACAGTGGAAAGCCTCAGGAAACTGTTTCTAGGCAAAAAACAGAATTTATGCTTACCTGATAAATTACTTTCTCCGACGGTGTGTCCGGTCCACGGTGTCATCCTTACTTGTGGGGGATATCTCTTCCCCAACAGGAAATGGCAAAGAGTCCCAGCAAAGCTGGCCATATAGTCCCTCCTAGGCTCCGCCCACCCCAGTCATTCGACCGACGGACAGGAGGAAATATATATAGGAGAAACCATATGGTACCGTGGTGACTGTAGTTAGAGAAAATAATTCATCAGACCTGATTAAAAAACCAGGGCGGGCCGTGGACCGGACACACCGTTGGAGAAAGTAATTTATCAGGTAAGCATAAATTCTGTTTTCTCCAACATTGGTGTGTCCGGTCCAC